>NC_069499.1:272772662-273072662 GCF_027579735.1 Bombina bombina
TGTGTTTTAAGATACAATCTGTGAATTCCATTAAATTGGTCAGTAATGCTTAAAGGGACAGTAAACCTAAAAAATAATGTTATATAATTCTGCACATAGTGCAGAATTATATAACATTATTTAGGTGCTGTAGCCATAAAACCCTTTTTTCACTTTTAATATTTAAAAAACATACCGCTTTTACAGACCCGCTCTCTGCTCTCTGCTGAGCGGGTCTGGTTTTTTTAGTCAGCGCATCGGGCCAGCTGTATAGTCACAGACCCGCTCAGCAGAGAGCGGGTCTGTAAAAGCGGTATGTTTTTTAAATATTAAAAGTGAAAAAAGGGTTTTATGGCTATAGCACCTAAATAATGTTATATAATTCTGCACTATGTGCAGAATTATATAACATTATTTTTTAGGTTTACTGTCCCTTTAAGACTTGATAAAGGAAGGAACTCTTCCGAAAGGTTGTCAACTTATAAATGTATAGCTAGTCCAATAAAAAAGTATCATTGCTCAATGCAATACTCTTGTTATTTTGATATATATATATATATATATATATATATATATATATATATATATATATATATATATATATATAGCTATCCAGTCTGAGTTCTTTTTTTTTCTTTTTTTGCTGAATTCCCAAAAGAATATTGATTTATTGTTAGAATCTAATATATATTTATATATATATATATATATATATATATATATATATATATATATATATATATATATATATATATATATATATATATATAATAAATATCTTTACATACTATATATTCTTTTATTTATTTATTTAAATACATTATATATATATATATATATATATATATATATATATTATCTATCCAAGTAATATAATAATAAATACATCCTTCTAATATTATGACATGTAAAGAAAAGATTAGTTCTATGACTGGTTGTTAAAGTATCTATTTTACAAGCACATGCCTGATATTAAATATAATACAATTGCACTTTTTTGTTTTTAAATATCAACACAGCTCAAGCAGATAATGAGTGTTAAAGTCTTGTATCTTACAAAAGTTAAGGTGGAGTTAGATGCAGTCATCTAATTTTGGTTGTGTGATTTAGAGATGTACAAATCATAAAATGTTAATGACGAGGCTATGCAGTATAAAGTCTACATATCAACTTTGGTTATGTCACTTTTAAGAAATGTGTAGGTGAACTTGTTAGATTAAAGTGAGAGTGTAGTTTAATTTTATATTCACATTCTATTATATATCATTTTTTATTATTAAAATAAATATAGCTTAGTTATTATGGTATCATTATTTGCAAGGTAAACTATGTAGATTAAATGATCTTTAAAGAAAACATGATAGCTAAGTTTATTTTCACATTTAGACAGAGCTATTTATTGTATGCTATATTGATGACTTTTCACTCTAGTGGAGTCATTTGAAGGGACAGTTAACTCATAGATATTTCAAAATATAATTTCTCACAATTATCATCTTTACCTGCTGGAGTGTATAACATTTTTACAAGTAATTCCGTTACCCTTAGTTTTGATTTTAAAATAGCTTATTTTTCCTATGGTATCTCCACCTATTCATAATGTTTTTGGCCTCAAGGCAAAGCTGTGTAAACACAGCCATTATAAGATATTACACTCCCAGTGGGGCATACAATATATAAGGTAATACATTGTAAATTTTATTTGGTTGATTGGTTTGCAGATATAAGAAGTATGTATATGTGAACAATGTGATAAAGTTAGGAGATCAGATTATATAGACAAGCTAAAAACATTTTATTTTGTTGTGGCTTTAAAATAATAATAATTCATATACAAACAGGAACAATTAAATTGAATACATTATATACTCTGCTGCTGATTAAATAATAAGGAATTGTAAACACATTTAGTGAACAAAATATTATAGTATACTCTCCCTTTAAGAGAGTATATGCAATGAATCATTAAAAAGCTCCATCAAAGGAGGGAGATAAGTGGACAGTTTACATACAAGGTCCTCACACAGGTCAAATGTATATTCATATAACAGGATCGAGTATGACAAAATGTGTAATTTGTATTAAAGTCAATATCTATTTTTGGTTTACTGTCCCTTTAAATGACTGCATATTTATTGTAAAAAATTAACATTGCATATTTACTATTAGAATAGTGGATATTATGTCAACTATTTAGTTTTAGGTAATAGCTTGTGATAGCTATTTCATTTGTATTGAAAGGGAAATGCAACCCAAAGTTAATCTTCCATAATTCCGACAGAGCAGATTTGAATCTAAAATAAAATAAAATTTAACTATGTTAATCACATATGGTTCATTCTCATTTTATCCTAAGTTTGCAAAAACGATATGCATAGGCATATAATCAGCAAAGCATTAGTGTGAGATATCTGCTTATTTGTGGGTGGGCAACAATGCATAGTGGCAATGGTTAGCCAGATGTCTTTAGATACTTCACACTATTGCATATCTGCTCCATAACAATAAAGACACAGTGAAAAAGAAAATTTTATGTGAGCATTTCAGACAAATACATGCTCTATTTGATTATTAGAAATAAGGAACAGAAAGGTTGATTTTCCATTTTAAAAAATTCCCTTTATTTTTCTCAAAGTAACATCCATTATAAATACAAATTACGCATTTCACCATTATTGAAATATAGCATGGTAAACGTATCTTTCAAGACGAGATTCGCATTTATGAAAAGTCGAATATAATTTTACGCACTAGCACACACATGTGCATTGTTGAAATTGTAAATACATTTAATAGAGCACTGTCAATACTTCACAATGAGTC
The DNA here is from genome assembly GCF_027579735.1 of Bombina bombina. Lineage (NCBI taxonomy): Eukaryota > Metazoa > Chordata > Amphibia > Anura > Bombinatoridae > Bombina > Bombina bombina. The sequence goes on from NC_069499.1 coordinate 272,775,465, forward strand.
ACAATATTTATTTAATAAACAACAAATACATACAATATTTACATTTTTGAATCTACAATATTTGTAAACTTTTTAAAAATAACTTGATCAATATGAAACATCGAAATGTGTCATAAACATTTACTAATGTGTCTGGATTATATTTACTATCGTGATTAAAAATAATGTTGACAAAATATATTAATATTGAATGGATTCCGTATATTATATATGTGTCACATATATGCATACCATTCTCATAAATTCTAAAGAAAAATCTACATGCCAAATGTAGTAACAGCACCTCCAGGAGGTATGTGTATGGAAGTTACAAATATATGAATCCATGAACCATTAAGTAACGGCCAATCGGAGATCATCACACAAACATGACTTGAGTCAGTATAGCCTCACAGACATGCTAAAAAAATTACAGTATTTTATCCAATCAGATGTACAGATACCATGTTCCATGGTGTATATCATGTTTACTTCCCCATATAAAAGTCCATTACACGTTGCCATTTTTGTCAATTATATAATGCCTGTTGGTATATCTGTTTCTATATATTATATATATTTGCATATATCTATATCAACTAGCCAGGATGTCTCCCAGGTTCACCCGAGCGGAAAGTGCTGCACTGGTCCACGTGGTCGAGGAGTTTTATCCTCAGCTGTTTGGGACTCAGAAGAGGTCGACGAGTGTGGCGATCAAAAGGGCCCTCTGGGTGTCTATCACTGTTTCTGTGAATTTGGTGCATTACATATAGAGGAGCATGGAGCAAATCATGCAGAGATTCAGGCATATGAGGTTGTGGCTGCGTAATAAAGTCCACCTCATGAGGGAGTGGAGAAGTGCCCATCTGAGAGGTGAGGAGCTGGGCCCACCCCCACGGAAACTTTTCCTACAACCTTATGAGGAGACTTTATGCACCCTCCTTTTCTTCCGCCCGCTCCTCGGCCCCCTCCCAGTCCCCAGCTGCTGGTCCTGAAACTTCCAACCCGGAGGCCAGTGCAGCTCCAATTGGTGACCTGGGAGGAAGCGGGACAAAGGCTGAACCAGGTAAAGATCAGACTTCATATAATATTTCAATATTTGAGTACATATTTAAGCAATGTGTATATAGTCATATAGTCAACCTATATAGATCTCACAACAGACGTTACCTATGATGGTAGACATCTGAATTTAGATTTGTCACACATCAAATAGGAATAATGCTTTTTCTTGCGCTATCCTGAATATGCGCCACAGAGCAAAAATGGAATTGAGCATCCGTGAAATCCCTATCCTCCGCCATTTCATACATTGAATATAGATTCATACAAAAGTTAGAAATATTAATTTGTATCATTCAATCTTTACAATGATCCTATTGGAATATCGTGATACATACAATTGTAAATATATTTGAAAGCTTTACAAATTATACTCATCACACTACTAGATCCAAATCAATTCATAATCACGGATGCGCAATTAAGCTTTTAATTATTGTGCAAAGATCATGGAAGATATAATTGCGCAGAGACGTGAACATGTGTTTGCTGTAACAGTGGCATTACTTTAGACATGTTAGTCAAATGTATACATTAATTAGTATAAATGTGAAGGATACAGTATCCTGATTTTCAATCTTCTAAATTACAAAAGCTATACTAGCAATATAAAATAAAAAATTGACAGATCAATGTATAACAATTGATGACAATGCAAGAATACATAAAATGACTTTAAGGGACAGTCAACAACATAAGATATTGAAAATAAATATACATGATCTCTTTATTTATAAATACATTTTAGAAAACAATGAACTCACGTGAAGAATTAAAATATGTTTAACTTTGTCAATTTGAAAACCAATGTATGATTGTTCATGTCAAAGTTCTGATTTGTATTAATGATATCCAATCATGATTGAATATTTTACAGAGCTGGATGTTGGTGATGGACCCTCAAGCTCGGGTTTGTCCCATTCTGGTATGTCTCATTATACTTCACTTTTGGCTTACGAATTTGGACATAACATTGCCTAATCCTTTCACATTGATCTATATTAACATGGATCCTCTAATTAGATTTCAAGTGTATTTAAAAAGAAATATCACGATTCAGAGATCGAATTCCATTGTAATCAGAATCACAATTTATTATTATTTGAAGATATTCCTCTGAATCTTGCTATCTTTATTTGAATGTAATATTAGGGTCTTGCCCATTTTGGATTCTGCACCTGGGTAGTGCTTGACAGTTGGTGGCTACATTTAGACAACACTAACACATTTTTACACATGTGCAGAATATATAAATATACATCTCATATGCTTTGATATTTTCTTCTTATCATTAAGAGAGAAGGATAATTAAATATTCATGATGATAGGTGGAAATTATATATTTTATTGAAATTGCATGCTCTATCCGATTCATTACATCAACATATGGAATAGACTATTCCTTTAGAGTGACATTCTCAAATATTGATATTGAATTTATCTAAAGATACAAAATATCTTTATTAATCATTACACTGTTTTGATGAAACAATACTGTGATTTAAATCACATCTTTCACTCTCGGATTACCTTTATATATAAGCATATTCTAACAGCACCATGATGACATAGTTTAAAATATATCTTATGTCTTGCATTGTGATCAATATGTGTTGTGTCAGAAACCATATTACTGTACATTGCACACATTTATATATGTACCCCATGTAATTGCTCTAGTTGTCACCAGTTGTAATTCACAGTGTTGTCTGTCTGGATTTATTTCAAAAGAGGGACCAATAGTTATTTTTAGATATGCCATATGATATATGATAAGAATCGGATGGCTAATATTTAAAAAAAAATAGGACATATGTGAAAGACATCATTTTCTTTCCACTCACCTTGATGAACTAATTAATTTATTTTTCATATTAGTGGTCTAGTCTTCACATTTTGAAAGATATTATTTTAAATAGTTTAGAATAATTTTATTTTATAATAGCAAATATTTATATTTAAAGCTGATGTACAAATTGTGTTACATAATATTTATTTATATCATTAATAGATCTAGTTATTTTGACAAGCCTGGAGGGATCCAGCACCGATGCAGACCTGCCTTTGCAGGATGCTGGTAAGTCTATTGACTCATTCACACGTTATTAAAGGTGTCTTTTTCAAAAATATTCAGATCAGGATTATGATGAAGCATTCCATTTGAATAAAACGTATAATGTACTCCTCTAATTTTATATATATATATATATATATACAGTATATATATATATATATATATATATATATATTTTATTAGTTTAATATTAAGATCTCAAGGCTTCTTAGTCTACACCTTTGTGCTTCAGAACATGGCTAGCACATGTTGATATTTTGTATAAATGTAGACAACAATCATCAAGCGATACACACATGGTAACTATTAAATATTCCGTGTACTATACTTTTTTCCGGATTTTCAAAATACAGACAATCACATTTAATTATTAATCATCGATAATTATAAATTTTATTTCAATTGCATGCTCCATCGAAATTATGAAATTACTAACTTTGGTTCAGTATCTCTTTATTTCAACATTGATGAGTGTCCTTGAGCACAAGTAACACATGTTATAATATTTGATTTTAACGTGTACACAACATATTATGTTTTACAGATATGGATGTTACATGTTAGATGTAGGAGGATCCGGCTCCCTTGGAGTCTGATGGTACGTCAAATATATATAACATGTATATAACGTGTATTGTTTCAAAATCATACTATTAAAGAAAACTAAAGTCTCCAGCTTGGTCCATTTAAAATATATTAGTCCATTATTTTTCAAATACACTACTGCCCCCCAAATTGTGTTACATAATATTTATTTATATCATTAATAAATCTAGTTATTTTGTCAAGCCCGGAGGTATCCAGCACCGATGGAGACCTGCCTTTGCATGATGCTGGTAAGTCCATTGACTCATTGATATGTCATTAAAGGTGTTTTTTAAAAAATATTCAGATCAGGATTATGATGAAGCATTCCATTTGAATAAAACTTATAATGTACTCCTCTAATTATATATATATATATATATATATATATATATATATATTTATTTTATTAGTTTAATATTAAGATCTTAAAGATTCTTAGTCTACACCTTTGTGCTTCAAAACATGGCTAGCACATGTTGATATTTTGTATAAATGTAGACAACAATCATCAAGCGATACACACATGATAACTATTAAATGTTTTGTGCACTATACTTTTTCTGGATTTTCAAAATACAGACAATCACATTTAATTATTTATCATCGATAATTATACATTTTATTTTAATTGCATGCTCCATCGAAATTGGGAAATTCCTAACTTTGGTTCAGTATCTCTTTATTGCAACATTGATATGTGTCCTTGAGCACAAGTAACACATGCTATAATATTTGATTTTAATGTGTACACAACATATTATGTTTTACAGATATGGATTTTACATGTGAGATGGAGGAGGAGGTTGCTCCCTTGGAGTCTGATGTTATGTCAAATATATATAACATGTATATAACATGTATTGTTTCAAAATTATACTATTGAAGAAAACTAAAGTCTCCAGCTTGGTCCATTTAAAATATATTAGTCCATTATTTTTCAAATACACTACTGCCCCCCTTTATATATCATGCAGCATGAAAATAGAAATTATTGATTAATTTGCTTATGTATGTATGAATTGTCATGAATGACATCATGATGTCACATGCATATTACATCCAAACACCCAATAATCCTCTTATGATTGTACAGACAGTCATTGCTATTCATCTGAGTGCCTAGATGCAGACCATCTCATTATGCCATCATTGTTCTGAGCTTATCAGCCACTTCTAAGTATACATAAAACATAATCATGTTGAATTTCATTGATTTAATTTCATGATGTATGATATGTAAAGGGATTTGTAAATTATGTATGTGTAGACTATCCCTTTAACTCAAACAAACATTAATATTCCTCTAACCTAAAAAGTTCAATTCTGAATGCGTCTATTAATATTGGGATGACATACATTTAATCCTAATGTAAAAGAGATATTCACAAAACATACTTTGTAAAAGTAATGTCAGATAGATACCATTCTATTCTTAATATTTAATATGAATGGTAGTATCTACCGTGAATATATTCTGAATAGTAATTGATTGAACCATCAAGCTTAAAATAATTATATTTAAGATTGCAAAGGCAATCATCTTAATCTATATGGTAATGAGTGATTACCTTGTTTCAAAGGCTATGTGGAGTGGCCATTTAGATTTGATAATATTACACACTCCCATATTATCCAATTGGTGGAGTCTCCAAAGTCAATCTATGGGCATGTGTCTAAAAGAACTCTATGGTGTTTCAATATCAAATGCATACATACATCCTGATATATTATCAAAAAGAGAAATATCATATTGTAAAATCATAAAGATTAGCACATAATGTTGACTTTGAAAAATATTCAAGCAAAAAGAAATACACTGCGATCCTCCAAAGTAAGCATACTATTTTTAATATCCAAGTGTAGATAAAAACATCTTGATAGGCAACAGTGAAGTTAAAATCAAAAGAATAGGCAGAACATTTTCAGGAACTGGTCTGTCCTACATGTTTCGGTTAGTCCCTTAATCATGAACATGACCTGTTACCCTTCCTTCCTGCCTTTTAAATCTGATGGTAATCTCCTATTGGTGCCTCAGTCTAATGAGATTAACCCCTAGTTGGTCAGTTACTTGTTATTTATGTGTCTGCTCTACCCCATTAATTGGTTTAAATAAAGGAATTTATTTAATACACATAGATATATACAAATAGTGCTCTTATGCATACTTTCTCTGCTAGTTCTGAATTTTGTGTATAATTGAAAAAACATAAGAGCTAATAATAATTAGCCCATTGTTGAATACTTATTTGTCCTATTTCAACTAATATATAATTCTAAATCAATTATCCTTCTTGACTAGCAATATATACATTTCTGGTATCTAATATCCTAAGATTTCATGTTTATGCACCATATTTATATATATGTATTTATTGTGTGAGTTGGCAATCACTACTGTACTGATCAAATAGGGGACCCTATAATTTTGATAAAGGAATAGGGAAAACTACTATCTCTTCCAGAAATTTATTATATCCCCCTCTATATTGAAGCCCTGTGGCCTTCTTGTCTTCATTTTGAAGATCCAAAAGGCTTCACGCAGCATTAGGCGTGCTGCTCTGTCCCCCCCTCTAGGTGGTGTTCGTACACATTCTATAACCTGCCATGAGAGCAACGTAACATCGCCCCCATGCACAGAGATAAAGTGTTGTGAGAGGCCTGAGCTGTCTTTATCATGAGAGATATCATTTAGATGCTCTCTGATCCTGGAGCGCACCTCCCTTGTGGTGCACCCTATGTACTGTCCGTTACACTGGGAGCAATCTACCAAGTATACTACAAAAGGGGTTCTACAATTTGTACAATTTGACAAATTGAAAATCCTATTAGTAGTTGCTGAGTTTGAAAAATATGCTTTTTAATGTTTTGATCAAACGTTCCATGAAAAATACCAGTGAACAACCAGAGTTTCAAGGATCAATTAAATATTATTATAAATTAGACTTGCTTCAAATAAATCAATACCTTTAAACATAGTCATTATTGTGACTTTGTCTAAATATTGTATGAGAAATGAATACAGATTGAAAATGATGGTGAATATTGATTTATTTCGATATAATAATATATTTTCATATAATATATGTATTTATAAAATTGTATTATATATTTCAGTTGGACCTTCCACTTCTGGGCATCACCCTCCTGCCCCTTCCCGTCCTGCCCCCTCTCCCAAGGACTGTTATGCACTATGTCACCTTGTCAGATGGCTACTAAGGGTCTATGTTGGCCTTTGTTTACTCTTGTCAACTCCCTCCAAGGACTGTGATGCACTATGTCACCTTGTCAGTGTTCTCATTCTGACTTATTTTTCAAATTATCTTATTTCTTTATGTTTTATAACATTCATAAATCATATTTATTATAATAAAAAGAATGTCATTAAAATGTTAATTCTCTTCTTTATTTATTAATGTCATTTCTAATAAAAGATATTTTATGTTGATAATCCTTAAGTGATGCTGACCACAATTCCTAATTAATGGATATGCATTCATAATGTACATTTTATTATTATTTCTTTTGACATCAACATATACATATAATATATTTAAAACAGACTATTATCTGAATGTTTTTCCTTACATCTTATTGTAGTAGTATAACATAAGAAATCACTGTGTGTAATACACACATTTTAGATGATTAATCTCTTTCTATTTTTATTATATTTAATTATCCAACAATATAATGTTATAGGTAACATATAATGTATAAACAATACACATTTTCATAATGTATATAGTAGCATTATTTCTATGTTAAACCCTGCTGCTTCCTAAATATTTCCTAATCTTCCTATTCTAATGAAATATATATTTATTACCAACATTGGATTATATTTCAGATATCACAGTATTATGTTATCTAGCGTTACATTATGTGAAGCTGTGCATTACATGAAACAAACACGCTTGATAGATAACAATATAGCACATGCTAGTTTTAGAAATACGTTTGTTATTGACATGCAAAGGTGTAAAATCAGTCATTTGTTTGGATTATGTTTTTCCACGATATCGGATGCGCCATATTGCGTAAGATGTCACATGCAAAGGTGTAAAATCCGTCATTTGTTTGGATTATGTTGTTCCGCGATATCGGATGGGCCATGTTGCGTAAGTAGTCACTTGCAAAGGTGTAAAATCCGTCATTTGATTGGATTACTTTGTCCCGCAATATTGGATTTACCACGTTTGCGAATGAGAACACAAGTTTAAAACCATGATTTTCTTGGATTATGGATTGTGTCAATCATGTACATTGTTGAAACATAGATGATAAAGAGCAAATACATTTTTATTGATGGCTGTCTCGTGGAAGAAACAAATGAAGGCAATGTGTTGTTGATCCTTAATATATTTTGAGGCAAGTATTAATCCATGAATGTTCAGCGATGAATATACTCCTGTTTGTTTAATATGTTTGTCAACAATATTTTCACATTAAAAAATAATTAATGTGTTATGTTGGGGATTCACCAATTATACATTGAAAATTTCTAAACATGCGCATTAGTATTTGAATTAATTTCTCAATATGCATTCACCTTTATCATATGATAAATATGTATGAGATGTATACTTATTCTAGATGTTATGTCCTAAAATATTTCTTCTTAATGTAAATGCTAAATATCGTGTCATATATTGATTCCACATTGTTATTCTCTAAATATAGTACTGTGAGCATGTATTTCAAATGTAACTCTTAAAGGGACATAAAACCCTAAGTTAAATTTTAACCCAGTTTGCAATTCTCTTCTATTCTCAAATGTGCTTCAGTCTCTTGGTATAATGTGTTGAAGGAGCATCAATACACTACTAGTTTTTAAGTGAACACATGGGTGAGACAATGACAATCGGTAGATATATGAAGCCATCAATCAGCAGATCGAAGCTATGTTCTGTACTGCTCCTGAGCTTTCCTAGATAAACCTTTCTGCAAAGGATAACAAGATAACTATTAAAAGAATTTGAGTAAACCTGAATGTTGTTTAAAATGTTATGCTCTGTCAAAATCATGTAAGCAAATTTTCTGCTTTGATGCACCTTTTAAATTAAATAGATTTCCTAAATAATACGCTTTAATCTAGCTTGAAAAATATTCACTTTATTTAGCACATCGAGAGAAATATGGCATACAGGCTTATTATAAAATTCAAATATTTGCTTGTTTTAACAAGCATGTGTATATATACCAACAAGCCCTAAGGATTAGTATATGTTAGCATATGTTCTTGTTTAAAGGGACAGTCATGTCAAACAAAAGATTCATGATTTAAATCGGAAATGTCATTTTAAACAACTTTCAAATGTACTTTTATCACCTATTTTGCTTTGTACTCTTTGTGTTCTTAGTTGAAAGCTAAATTTAGGAGGTTCATATGCTAATTTCTTAGACCTTGAAGACTGCCTCTAATCTGAATGCATTTTGACCACTAGAGGGCATTAGTTCATGTGTTTCATATAGAAAACATTGAGCTCATGCACGTATAGTTACCCTGGAGTGAGCACTGATTTGTGAAAATGCAGACCTGTCAAAAGAACTGAAATAAGGGTTCAGTTTGCAGAGGCATAGATACAAGGTAATCACAGAGGTAAAAATGTGTATTTCTATTACAATGTTGGTTATTCCAAATTGGACAATAGGTAATAAAGGGATTATATTTATTTTTAACAAACAATAATTCAAGCACAGCATGTGATGATGTTGTCTCAAAACACTTGTAAAACAAACTCTGCAAACAATCTGCTTCCATGGAGCTAGTCCTATACAGCCTATTCAATACAGAGTGTGCTCCACAAGTGTAAGAAGACAACATCATCACATACCTATCCTTTACACATTAAATTAAAAAAAAATATATATATATATATATACATAATTACTTCATCTTCCTTCCCTTCTTCCCACGAGACGGAGGCTCTGGGGAGGGCAAATGCCCCCTCCAATGAGTCTTCCTTGGAGATGGTTGGGGAAGAAGGGGAGGAGGAGTACTATGAGTGGTTGGGGATTCACCAAGCAGAGGAGGAGATGGAGGAGGCCCAGGAGCTGAGGGTCTTACCATTCCTGGTCTGCTTGCCACCTCCCGGAGGACCTGCAAAATATTATTTTGTCCTTCGAGCAGGTGGTTCATTGCGTTTCTCATGAACTCTCTGTGTGCCTGTTGTTCCCTCTGGGAGGACTGCATTTCCTTCAGGAAGGCCCTCTTCAGCTCAACCTCTGGTATCTCTGGGGGGATGTTCTCCTCAGGAGGAGCTGCTGCACGTCGGGCTGCTGGTGCATGGCAGACTAATGCAAGGGGGGCTTCTGCTGCTCGGGGGGCTGCTGCAGGGATCTCTTCTGCGTGGGGGGCTTCTTCAGGGGGGGAAGGTGCAGGGATATCTTCCAGTTCTCCCCGAGGTGGCGAATCATCTGCACCACTCACATGCCTGGGTGAAGGAGGAGCCTGTTCGTGCTGTGTTTCCTCCTCCCCAGCCTCAGACTCTGTATATTTGAAAATGAAAGAAATAGAGATATTAGCACAGTTCCAAATAAAGATGTAAATGTTATATTTGAAAGTGTATTAATGAAGCTGCCTTCGTAATTCAATTGTAACCAAAAGCAATCAATACGATTTACGTATTTGCAAACCCGTCAATATGAATGGATTTTAGTGTGCGTCTTGAATGTTTAAATGCACACCTAATCTGTAGACTAAATACTAAATGTACTAATAAACCAATTGTTAAAAGTCAGTTGCGCCTAATGAAAAAACAACATATACATGTAATACCTCTGACAGTAAAATGTGCAAAAGAAAATAAGTGCAAAAACACAATAATATGTGACCCACACGCTAAATAAAGTGAGGTGATTCTCACAAATTAGGTCAATACTGATACAACAATCAAACCAAAAACCTGGTGTGTGAACACAAAAGTCCAAAGTTCAAATAATGAAGGTGTGGCGGCAAAAACTTCTTCCAAAAGTTGAAGGCAATTCAAACGAAGCAAATCTGTATAGAACGCAAAAGAAAAGAAGGCGCCAACATAGTGTGAATCTGTATTGAAAGTTGTTCACTCCCCACACATAAATTGTACTTACAAGAAGTAAGGCACTTGAGAAGTGCTACAATGGCTTTCTGGAGCATTAACAACTGTCCAGGTAGCTGCTCTCTCGTAGTGAAAGTGTAATCCTTGATGCTGCATACGATATGCAAATGTCTTGCAGCTATGACCCCTTTAGCAGGCTACTTTCTCTCGTAGTATCTGTCTTGGGAGAAAAGCCCAAACCAGGTGGGCTAGCAGCTGTGTCCGGATGCAAAATGTATAAAAGATCTCACAAGTATAAAATATCACTCCAGCCGTGATAGAGATATAGTTAAAAACAAATGTTTATTTGGTAAACATGTAATCACAACGCGTTTCCCGGTCTATCTTGACCGCTTCCTCAGGTGATTTTCCGCCTTCTTTTCTTTTGTGTTCTATATAAATACTAAATGTGATGGCTTTTCTTCAAATCCAACTTTCTGAAGGTAATTCTGAATGCGTTTCCGTAATAATGTTGAAAAAAGCGTAATTGCGTTAGTCATATCCCTAATTTTTTGTGTGTGTGAATGGGTTATGAGGTGAATGTAAAGAGATTAGTAAATGAGCTTACCAGCAGATGAGAGGGGCAGGTTCCCGGTATCAATTCCTCCTTCGATACCGACTATGGGCACTTCGGAGATGTTTGGACGCAGCATGTCCTCCCAGCGGCTGTATACAAATGTCTGTTCCGGCCTGCCACCGGTCCCTGCATGGTATGTATTCTACCTTGAAATCTTCTTCTTGAGTTCACTTCTGCAGTCCCTGTAGCGGTGCTGTATTGATTTTATATCTCTCTTGAAGTCCCCCACTGTGTTGGCGGCATCCGTGATCTCCAGCCACAACTTTTTCTTATCTGAAGGGGTGGCCTTCGGTGCCTGCAGCCTCCTATCCCTCTCCATATAGGCTGCTATAAGGACCTCCTTCTCCTCCGTGGTATACCTCTCCACCCTCTGCCTGGGCTTCCCCTGTTATGTGAGCTTCTGTTGTCCGGACTGTAATGCGCCCTGTCTGTGCTCCTGTCCTACACCACCGGGCCCAACCACTTGTTCATCTTCAACAATGTGGCTGGGCCCATCCACCCCTTCCTCTCCCCCTTCCTCTCTAGTTCCTCTCCCACTTACTCTCCCCCTCCCTGTCCCTCTATCCTGCATAACCTGCTCCCTAACCTGCTGACTAACCTGCTGCCTAATAAGCTCTAAGAGCTCCTCTCTGATCTCCTGCATCAGCTCTCCCCTAGCCCTCCTTCCCGCCATACTCGTTCAAAATGTGAAAGTGCCCAAATGAAAGATGGTCAAAATAATGAACTAAAAGTAAAAAGTGCTGTGAATGGTATTAAAAAAATAGGGTAAGGGATATTAATTAACAGACAAACATATAAAAAAAAGGAGTAAATGAGGGTATGAAAATAATAAGTTGGTGTAAATCAAACAAATTCTAACTATGGGATGGGTATGGGATTAAAGGGAATGTGGTATGGAGTGTATGTGTGTGTATGTAATGCTACTGATATGCGTATGTATGTATTGAATGTGTTTGCGTGTAAATGTGTTTATGTAATGTACAAAAAAAACAGCACTCGCACACTCACCATGACAAACTCTCACAAACTCTCGCTCACTAACTCTCACTCTCCTTCACTAACTAACTTTCACTCTCTCTCACTAACTCTCTCTCACTAACTAACTCTCACTCACTAACTCTCACTCTTTCTCACTAACTCTCACTCTCTCTCACTAATTAACACTCTCTCTCTCTCACTCACTAACTCTCTCGTACTAACTCGCTAACTTTCAGAAACCTCCAACGCCTAGACCTGCACCTATCTCCAAAAAGCAATACAGTCAAAAAAGCCATGCTTAGAGTGTGCTTATATGCCCTATGTAAATGGTTAATGATGTACCGGTTTGCAAAGTAAACAAGGTCCAGGTGTGCTTTAGTGATGATTTGTATGTGTGCAATGTGGGGTAGTTATTTTAATTTGTGAATGCTCATATCGAATTTGTAAATGCTCATATGTATTTCTGGAATGTATAGAATGTGATGATGTCATAGTGAAAGTTTTGCATGACATTCTTCTAATTTAGTATCCCAAAATCTAAATGCTGATTTCTGTTCGTATTGTATTTGTTAAGTGTTGAAAATGTTTTTTTTAAATAATGTTTCCTAATCGGCAATGCAAATATTTTGTTTGTGTATCAGTGTGCAATTCTTTTTTCATGTTGTTTTGTTCTGTGATGCAGATCTCAACGTATTTTGAGAATCCTCGTTTAGTGTAAATTTTGTGTAGTATTTGTTGTAAAGGATTGTGAATGTTGAATACGTATGTGCTATGTTGTGTGAGCGATTGTTGTTTGTACATTTGATCTGATACTTTTTCGTGTCCATTATGTTGTATGCGTAATATGACAGAGCAGTGTGTAGTTCTCGCGATATTAAGTGTTAGAAGAAAAATTTGTCTATACTTCAGTTTGCATTGATCTCTATGGGAGAATCCATTTTGCGTCCGTGGTTACGCTTTGGAAATAAACGCGGTACTCGTATTACTGCGATGCGTAACGAGGTTCTTTTCAGACTTGTAATACAGACGTTATGAAAAGTGTGCAATGAAAATAACGCACACGATATTTGCGAACAGCCATTACACCATAAATTGTAATCTAGCTGAATATGATTTATTGTGATGATTGCCATTAAACCTCTGACATTGCTCCTAACATTGTCACTACCACTCAACTTTCTGTCTTTGCCTCCTTACATCCTGTTTTCAAACAACCACCCCCACACATCTATCTATGGGCTAGATTACCAGGGAAGCGCAAATTAATGCTCCCACTTGACCATTAATTGAGCTAGAAGATTTTTGCACTTGCCGGGTTTCGGTCATACTATGGGGCCTATTTATTCTGCAGCGTAATTGTGGAGAGCTTGATTCGCCTCATTTATCAAAGCCTACAGACCGGCAAAAGTAGAATTTTGTGATGTAACATACGTTGCGCCGGTCTCAGTCCAACACAGATCGATGCTTACGTCATTACAGATGTTCCGAATGCAAGTTCGGCACTATCTGACTACTTTTGCAAATTATCAAATTTCTACCAGGTACGCTCGGCACTATTACGGCCCAGCGTACCTGCTTTTCAATCCGCCGCCATAGGAATCAATGGTAGTCTGAAAGCAGCAAAGCTTATGTTCGCTGCTGCCCGATATCCCATTGATTCCTATGTGAGAATAAAAGTTATGTTTACACCTAACACCCTAACATAAACCCCGAGTCTAAACACCCCTAATCTGCTGCCCCAACACCGCTGCCACCTACTTTATACTTATTAACCCCTAATCTGCCACCCCTAACATCTCCGCCACCTACCTACATTTATTAACCCCAATCTGTCGCCTCCAACGTCGCTGCCACTATATTAAAGTTATTAACCCCTAAACCTAAGTCTAACCCTAACCCTAACACCCCCTAACTTAAATATTATTTAAATAAATATAAATAAAATTCCTATCATTAACTAAATAATTCCTATTTAAAACTAAATACTTACCTGTAAAATAAACCCTAAGCTAGCTACAATATAACTAATTGTTACATTGTAGCTATCTTAGGGTTTATTTTTATTTTACAAGCAAGTTTGTATTTATCTTAACTAGGTAGAATAGTTATTAAATAGTTATTAACTATTTAAAAACTACCTAGCTAAAATAAATACAAATTTACCTGTAAAATAAAACCTAACCTAAGTTACAATAACACCTAACACTACACTACAATTAAATAAGTTAACTAAATTAACAACAATTAAATCAATTAAATTAAATTAGCTAAAGTACAAAAAACAAACAAACACTAACTTACAGAAAATAAAAAACAAATTACAGATATTTAAACTAATTACACCTAATCTAATAGCCCTATCAAAATAAAAAAGCCCCCCCAAAATAAAAAAAACCCTAGCCTAAACTAAACTACCAATAACCCTTAAAAGGGCCTTTTGCGGGGCATTGCTCCAAAGTAATCAGCTCTTTTACCTGGAAAAAAAATACAAACAACCCCCCCAACAGTAAAAGCCACCACCCACACAACCAACCCCCCAAATAAAATACTAACTAAAAAAACCTAAGCTCCCCATTGCCCTGAAAAGGGCATTTGGATGGGCATTGCCCTTAAAAGGGCAGTTAGCTCTTTTGCAGGCCCAAAGCCCTAACCTAAAAAATAAACCCACCCAATACACCCTTAAAAAATCCTAACACTAACCCCATGAAGATTTACTTATCGGGAGACATCTTCATGCAAGCGGCAAGATGTCCTCAACGAATACGGCAGAAGTGGTCCTCCAGACGGGCAGAAGTCTTCATCCAGACAGCATCTTCTATCTTCATCCTTCCGATGCGGAGCGGCTCCATCTTCAAGACATCCGGCGCGGAGCATCCTCTTCCAACGACGTCTTCTTGCTGAATGAATATCACTTTAAGTTCGATTCCTTCGATTCCGATTGGCTGATAGAATTCTATCAGCCAATCGGAATTATGGTAGAAAAAATCCTATTGGCTGATGCAATCAGCCTATAGGATTGAACTTCAATCCTATTGGCTGATCCAATCAGCCAATAGGATTGAGCCTGCATTCTATTGGCTGATTAGAACAGCCAATAGAATGCCAGCTCAATCCGATTGGCTGAATGTATCAGCCAATAGGATTTTTTCTACCTTAATTCTGATTGGCTGATAGAATTCTATCAGCCAATCGGAATTGAAGGGACGCCATCTTGGATGACATCACTAAAAGTGATATTCACTCAGCAAGAAGACGTTGTTGGAAGAGGATGCTCCGCGCCGGATGTCTTGAAGATGGAGCCGCTCCGCGTCGGAAGGATGAAGATAGAAGATGCCGTCTGGATGAAGACTTCTGCCCGTCTGGAGGACCACTTCTGCCCATCTGGAGGACCACTTCTGCCGGATTTGTTGAGGACATCTTGCCGCTTGGATGAAGATGTCTCCCGGTAAGTGAATCTTCATGGGGTTAGTGTTAGGATTTTTTTAAGGGTGTATTGGGTGGGTTTATTTTTTAGGTATTGTGATACAGACCTGCACAACGGAGCGCTACTGGAATCCTTTAGCCAAGTTTAAAGATGTGTATCGTTAGGCTCAATGGAGAGAGGGTAAGGGAATCGTATCCCTGGAAAAAATAGGCAGCTGCAACTCTTTCCAGTATGTCTGCAAACGCACTACATGCAATAGAAAATCCAAGTTTGTGGAAAAAGTGCTCTCCAAGCCCATATAGTTAAAATAAAAAAGTCTTTATTGGGTCATGTCAACACATGTAAAAACATGAAAAAATAAAAGCGGTCAGCACAGAAAGTGCAAAATACAGGTGGATGAACAGGTGCAGACAGCAAACGTTTCGTGCATATGCGCACTTGGTCACTGCTTGTAACACCTGTTCATGATCCTATTTAAAGGGACACAACATTTCTTTCATGATTCAGGTAGAGAATACAATTTTAAACAACATTCCAATTTACCTCTATTATGTAATTTGCTTAATTCTTTAGATATCTTTTGTTGAATAAATAGCAATGCACATGGGTGAGCCAATCATACGAGGCATCTATGTGCAGCAACTAATAAGCAGCTACTGAGCCTATCTAGATATGCTTTTCAGCAATGTATATTAAGAGAATGAAGCAAGTTAGATAATGGATGTAAATTAGAAAGTTGTTTAAAAATGCATGTTTTTTCTAAATCACAAAAGAAAAAATGTGAGTTTCAAGTCCCTTTAAGTCAAAATTCTTAAAGAGATACAACTCTCATAATTGCAACAACCTGTAATTGGTCTATTTTTTTAAGGAGCTAAAAAACATTTGCCTATGTACTTAACTTATATCTATATATGTTACTCTATTAGTTTAACTGAGTTGCTACATATGACAAAAGCCAAACAAACTGTAGATGATACTAAGAGAGAGGATTTACTCAAATATAAAAACAAACAAAAACATACATACACAGAGGGGTACTTATCAAGCCGTCTACTTTACCTGCCTTTGCCGGTCAAATACGCCCGCCTAAGCTCGCCTACCATCGCGGACCTGAATACGTTCGCCTAAGTTATCAAAAAAGCTGTCAAAAAGCCGCACACCAAGTACGGGGCGATGAGCAGCGGACTGTGAGAGTTATCACTCATCCGATCTCGCTGCTCTTCGGATTTTTGACAGCTTTATTGATTAATTTATTAATTTATTAATTATTAATGTATTAACCCCTAAACCGCCGCCACCTACATTATACCTAGTAACCCCTATCCTGCCCCCCCTACACCGCCGCCACTGTAATAAAATTATTAACCCCTATCCTGCCCCCCCTACACCGCCGCAACTCTAATAAAATGATTAACCCCTAAACCTAAGTCTAACACTAACCCTAACACCCCCCTAACTTAAATATTAATTAAATAAATCTAAATAAATTTAACTCTTATTAACTAAGTTAATCCTTTTTAAAACTAAATACTTACCTGTAAAAACATAATTTATGTAAGAACTTACCTGATAAATTCATTTCTTTCATATTAACAAGAGTCCATGAGCTAGTGACGTATGGGATATACATTCCTACCAGGAGGGGCAAAGTTTCCCAAACCTTAAAATGCCTATAAATACACCCCTCACCACACCCACAAATCAGTTTAACGAATAGCCAAGAAGTGGGGTGATAAGAAAAAGTGCGAAGCATATAAAATAAGGAATTGGAATAATTGTGCTTTATACAAAAAAATCATAACCACCACAAAAAAGGGTGGGCCTCATGGACTCTTGTTAATATGAAAGAAATGAATTTATCAGGTAAGTTCTTACATAAATTATGTTTTCTTTCATGTAATTAACAAGAGTCCATGAGCTAGTGACGTATGGGATAATGACTACCCAAGATGTGGATCTTTCCACACAAGAGTCACTAGAGAGGGAGGGATAAAATAAAGACAGCCAATTCCTGCTGAAAATAATCCACACCCAAAATAAAGTTTAACAAAAAACATAAGCAGAAGATTCAAACTGAAACCGCTGCCTGAAGAACTTTTCTACCAAAAACTGCTTCAGAAGAAGAAAATACATCAAAATGGTAGAATTTAGTAAAAGTATGCAAAGAAGACCAAGTTGCTGCTTTGCAGATCTGGTCAACCGAAGCTTCATTCCTAAACGCCCAGGAAGTAGATACTGACCTAGTAGAATGAGCTGTAATTCTTTGAGGCGGAGTTTTACCCGACTCAACATAGGCAAGATGAATTAAAGATTTCAACCAAGATGCCAAAGAAATGGCAGAAGCTTTCTGGCCTTTCCTAGAACCGGAAAAGATAACAAATAGACTAGAAGTCTTACGGAAAGATTTCGTAGCTTCAACATAATATTTCAAAGCTCTAACAACATCCAAAGAATGCAATGATTTCTCCTTAGAATTCTTAGGATTAGGACATAATGAAGGAACCACAATTTCTCTACTAATGTTGTTGGAATTCACAACTTTAGGTAAAAATTCAAAAGAAGTTCGCAACACCGCCTTATCCTGATGAAAAATCAGAAAAGGAGACTCACACGAAAGAGCAGATAATTCAGAAACTCTTCTAGCAGAAGAGATGGCCAAAAGGAACAAAACTTTCCAAGAAAGTAATTTAATGTCCAATGAATGCATAGGTTCAAACGGAGGAGCTTGAAGAGCTCCCAGAACCAAATTCAAACTCCAAGGAGGAGAAATTGACTTAATGACAGGTTTTATACGTACCAAAGCTTGTACAAAACAATGAATATCAGGAAGAATAGCAATCTTTCTGTGAAAAAGAACAGAAAGAGCAGAGATTTGTCCTTTCAAAGAACTTGCGGACAAACCCTTATCCAAACCATCCTGAAGAAATTGTAAAATTCTCGGTATTCTAAAAGAATGCCAAGAAAAATGATGAGAAAGACACCATGAAATATAAGTCTTCCAGACTCTATAATATATCTCTCGAGATACAGATTTACGAGCCTGTAACATAGTATTAATCACGGAGTCAGAGAAACCTCTATGACCAAGAATCAAGCGTTCAATCTCCATACCTTTAAATTTAAGGATTTCAGATCCGGATGGAAAAAAGGACCTTGTGACAGAAGGTCTGGTCTTAACGGAAGAGTCCATGGCTGGCAAGATGCCATCCGGACAAGATCCGCATACCAAAACCTGTGAGGCCATGCCGGAGCTATTAGCAGAACAAACGAGCATTCCCTCAGAATCTTGGAGATTACTCTTGGAAGAAGAACTAGAGGCGGAAAGATATAGGCAGGATGATACTTCCAAGGAAGTGATAATGCATCCACTGCCTCCGCCTGAGGATCCCGGGATCTGGACAGATACCTGGGAAGTTTCTTGTTTAGATGAGAGGCCATCAGATCTATCTCTGGGAGCCCCCACAATTGAACAATCTGAAGAAATACCTCTGGGTGAAGAGACCATTCGCCCGGATGCAACGTTTGGCAACTGAGATAATCCGCTTCCCAATTGTCTACACCTGGGATATGAACCGCAGAGATTAGACAGGAGCTGGATTCCGCCCAAACCAAAATTCGAGATACTTCTTTCATAGCCAGAGGACTGTGAGTCCCTCCTTGATGATTGATGTATGCCACAGTTGTGACATTGTCTGTCTGAAAACAAATGAACGATTCTCTCTTCAGAAGAGGCCAAAACTGAAGAGCTCTGAAAATTGCACGGAGTTCCAAAATATTGATTGGTAATCTCACCTCCTGAGATTCCCAAACTCCTTGTGCCGTCAGAGATCCCCACACAGCTCCCCAACCTGTGAGACTTGCATCTGTTGAAATTACAGTCCAGGTCGGAAGAACAAAAGAAGCCCCCTGAATTAAACGATGGTGATTTGTCCACCACGTTAGAGAGTGTCGAACAATCGGTTTTAAAGATATTAATTGAGATATCTTCGTGTAATCCCTGCACCATTGGTTCAGCATACAGAGCTGAAGAGGTCGCATGTGAAAACGAGCAAAGGGGATCGCGTCCGATGCAGCAGTCATAAGACCTAGAATTTCCATGCATAAGGCTACCGAAGGGAATGATTGTGACTGAAGGTTTCGACAAGCTGTAATCAATTTTAGACGTCTCTTGTCTGTTAAAGACAGAGTCATGGACACTGAATCTATCTGGAAACCCAGAAAGGTTACCCTTGTTTGAGGAATCAAAGAACTTTTTGGTAAATTGATCCTCCAACCATGATCTTGAAGAAACAACACAAGTCGATTCGTATGAGACTCTGCTAAATGTAAAGACGGAGCAAGTACCAAGATATCGTCCAAATAAGGAAATACCACAATACCCTGTTCTCTGATTACAGACAGAAGGGCACCGAGAATCTTTGTGAAAATTCTTGGAGCTGTAGCAAGGCCAAACGGTAGAGCCACAAATTGGTAATGCTTGTCTAGAAAAGAGAATCTCAGGAACTGATAATGAACTGGATGAATCGGAATATGCAGATATGCATCCTGTAAATCTATTGTGGACATAAAATTCCCTTGCTGAACAAAAGGCAATATAGTCCTTACAGTTACCATCTTGAACGTTGGTATCCTTACATAACGATTCAATAATTTTAGATCCAGAACTGGTCTGAAGGAATTCTCCTTCTTTGGTACAATGAAGAGATTTGAATAAAACCCCATCCCCTGTTCCGGAACTGGAACTGGCATAATTACTCCAGCCAACTCTAGATCTGAAACACAATTCAGAAATGCTTGAGCTTTCACTGGATTTACTGGGACATGGGAAAGAAAAAATCTCTTTGCAGGAGGTCTCATCTTGAAACCAATTCTGTACCCTTCTGAAACAATGTTCTGAATCCAAAGATTGTGAACAGATTTGATCCAAATTTCTTTGAAAAAACGTAACCTGCCCCCTACCAGCTGAACTGGAATGAGGGCCGTACCTTCATGTGAACTTAGAAGCAGGCTTTGCCTTTCTAGCAGGCTTGGATTTATTCCAGACTGGAGATGGTTTCCAAACTGAAACTGCTCCTGAGGACGAAGGATCAGGCTTTTGTTCTTTGTTGAAACGAAAGGAACGAAAACGATTGTTAGCCCTGTTTTTACCTTTAGATTTTTTATCCTGTGGTAAAAAAGTTCCTTTCCCACCAGTAACAGTTGAAATAATAGAATCCAACTGAGAACCAAATAATTTGTTTCCCTGGAAAGAAATGGAAAGTAGAGTTGATTTAGAAGCCATATCAGCATTCCAAGTCTTAAGCCATAAAGCTCTTCTGGCTAAGATAGCCAGAGACATAAATCTAACATCAACTCTAATAATATCAAAAATGGCATCACAGATGAAATTATTAGCATGCTGGAGAAGAATAATAATATCATGAGAATCACGATTTGTTACTTGTTGCGCTAGAGTTTCCAACCAAAAAGTTGAAGCTGCAGCAACATCAGCCAATGATATAGCAGGTCTAAGAAGATTACCTGAACATAGATAAGCTTTTCTTAGAAAAGATTCAATTTTTCTATCTAAAGGATCCTTAAACGAGGTACCATCTGACGTAGGAATGGTAGTACGTTTAGCAAGGGTAGAAATAGCCCCATCAACTTTAGGGATTTTGTCCCAAAATTCTAACCTGTCAGGCGGAACAGGATATAATTGCTTAAAACGTTTAGAAGGAGTAAATGAATTACCCAATTTATCCCATTCCTTAGCAATTACTGCAGAAATAGCATTAGGAACAGGAAAGACTTCTGGAATAACCGCAGGAGCTTTAAAAACCTTATCCAAACGTATAGAATTAGTATCAAGAGGACTAGAATCCTCTATTTCTAAAGCAATTAGTACTTCTTTAAGTAAAGAGCGAATAAATTCCATCTTAAATAAATATGAAGATTTATCAGCATCAATCTCTGAGACAGAATCCTCTGAACTAGAAGAGTCCAAAGAATCAGAATGATGGTGTTCATTTAAAAATTCATCTGTAGAGAGAGAAGATTTAAAAGACTTTTTACGTTTACTAGAAGGAGAAATAACAGACAAAGCCTTCTTTATGGATTCAGAAACAAAATCTCTTATGTTATCAGGAACATTCTGCACCTTAGATGTTGAGGGAACTGCAACAGGCAATGGTACATCACTAAAGGAAATATTATCTGCTTTAACAAGTTTGTCATGACAATTAATACAAACAACAGCTGGAGAAATAGCTACCAAAAGTTTACAGCAGATACACTTAGCTTTGGTAGATCCAGCAGGCAGTGGTTTTCCTGTAGTATCTTCTGGCTCAGATGCAACGTGAGACATCTTGCAATATGTAAGAGAAAAAACAACATATAAAGCAAAATAAATCAAATTCCTTATAAGACAGTTTCAGGAATGGGAAAAAAATGCCAAACATCAAGCTTCTAGCAACCAGAAGCAAATGAAAATGAGACTGAAATAATGTGGAGACAAAAGCGACGCCCATATTTTTTGGCGCCAAATAAGACGCCCACATTATTTGGCGCCTAAATGCTTTTGGCGCCAAAAATGACGCCACATCCGGAACGCCGACATTTTTGGCGCAAAATAACGTCAAAAAATGACGCAACTTCCGGCGACACGTATGACGCCGGAAACGGATGAATTTTTGCGCCAAAAAAATCCGCGCCAAAAATGACGCAATAAAATGAAGCATTTTCAGCCCCCGCGAGCCTAACAGCCCACAGGGAAAAAAGTCAAATTTTTGAGGTAAGACAAAATATGATAATTTAAAGCATAATCCCAAATATGAAACTGACTGTCTGGAAATAAGGAAAGTTGAACATTCTGAGTCAAGGCAAATAAATGTTTGAATACATATATTTAGAACTTTATAAATAAAGTGCCCAACCATAGCTTAGAGTGTCACAGAAAATAAGACTTACTTACCCCAGGACACTCATCTACATGTTTGTAGAAAGCCAAACCAGTACTGAAACGAGAATCAGTAGAGGAAATGGTAAATATAAGAGTATATCGTCGATCTGAAAAGGGAGGTAAGAGATGAATCTCTACGACCGATAACAGAGAACCTTATGAAATAGACCCCGTAGAAGGAGATCACTGCATTCAATAGGCAATACTCTCCTCACATCCCTCTGACATTCACTGCACGCTGAGAGGAAAACCGGGCTCCAACTTGCTGCGGAGCGCATATCAACGTAGAATCTAGCACAAACTTACTTCACCACCTCCCTTGGAGGCAAAGTTTGTAAAAACTGATTTGTGGGTGTGGTGAGGGGTGTATTTATAGGCATTTTAAGGTTTGGGAAACTTTGCCCCTCCTGGTAGGAATGTATATCCCATACGTCACTAGCTCATGGACTCTTGTTAATTACATGAAAGAAATAAACCCTAATATAGCTACAATATAAATAATAATTACATTGTAGCTATCTTAGGATTTATTTTTATTTTACAGGTAACTTTGTATTTATTTTAACCAGGTACAATAGCTATTAAATAGTTATTAACTATTTAATAGCTAAGTTACAAAAAATAAGTTACAAACATTTAAAAAATATTACAACAATTTTAAGCTACTTACACCTAATCTAAGCCCCCTAATAAAATAACAAAGCTACCTAGTTTAAATAAAGAGAAATTTATTTGTAAAATAAATCCTAACCTAAGTTACAATTAGACCTAACACTACACTATACTTTAATAAATTATTCCTATTTAAAACTAAATACTTACCTGTAAAATAAACCCTAAGATAGCTACAATGTAATCTAAGCCCCCTAATAAAATAACAAAGCTACCTAGTTTAAATAAAGAGAAATTTATTTGTAAAATAAATCCTAACCTAAGTTACAATTAGACCTAACACTACACTATACTTTAATAAATTATTCCTATTTAAAACTAAATACTTACCTGTAAAATAAACCCTAAGATAGCTACAATGTAATTAATAATTACATTGTAGCTATTTTAGGATTTATATTTATTTTACAGGTAACTTTGTATTTATTTTAGCTAGTTAGAATAGATATTAAATAGTTATTAACTATTTAATAACTACCTAGCTAAAAGAAATACAAAATTACCTGTAAAATATATCCTAACCTAAGTTACAATTAAACCTAACACTACACTATCATTAAATTAATTTACTATATTACCTACAAATAACTACAATTAAATACAATTAAATAAACTAACTAAAGTACAAAAAATAAAAAAAGCTAAGTTACAAAAAATAAAAAAAATAAGTTACAAACATTTAAAAAATATTACAACAATTTTAAGCTACTTACACCTAATCTAAGCCCCCTAATAAAATAACAAAGCCCCCCAAAATAAAAAAATTCCCTACCCTATTCTAAATTAAAAAGTTACCAGCTCTTTTACCTTACCAGCCCTTAAAAGGGCTTTTTGCGGGGCATGCCCCAAAGAAAACAGCTCTTTTGCCTGTAAAAGAAAAATACAACCCCCCCCAACATTAAAACCCACCACCCACATACCCCTAATATAACCCAAACCCCCCTTAAAAAAACCTAACACTACCCCCCTGAAGATCATCCTACCTTGAGTCGTCTTCAGCCAGCCGACCATCGATGGAACCGAAGAGGAGATCCGGAGCGGCAGAAATCATCATCCAAGGGGCGCTGAAGAAATCTTCTATCCGATAGAAGTCATCATCCAGGCGGCGCTGAAGAAGTCTTCCATCCCGGCGATGTCATCTTCCAAGCGGCGTCTTCAATCTTCATCCATCCGGAGCGGAGCCATCTTCAGACGAGCCGACGCGGAGCCATCCTCTTCTTCCCAACGACTACCGACGAATCGATATTCCTTTAAGGGACGTCATCCAAGATGGCGTCCCTTCAATTCCGATTGGCTGATAGGATTCTATCAGCCAATCGGAATTAAGGTAGGAAAAATCTGATTGGCTGATTGAATCAGCCAATCAGATTGAAGTTCAATCTGATTGGCTGATCCAATCAGCCAATCAGATTGAGCTTGCATTCTATTGGCTGTTCCGATCAGTTAAATAGTTAAATAGTTAATAACTATTTAATATCTATTCTAACTAGCTAAAATAAATACAAAGTTACCTGTAAAATAAATATAAATCCTAAAATAGCTACAATGTAATTATTAATTACATTGTAGCTATCTTAGGGTTTATTTTACAGGTAAGTATTTAGTTTTAAATAGGAATAATTTATTAAAGTATAGTGTAGTGTTAGGTCTAATTGTAACTTAGGTTAGGATTTATTTTACAAATAAATTTCTCTTTATTTAAACTAGGTAGCTATTAAATAGTTAATAACTATTTAATAGCTATTGTACCTGGTTAAAATAAATACAAAGTTACCTGTAAAATAAAAATAAATCCTAAGATAGCTACAATGTAATTATTATTTATATTGTAGCTATATTAGGGTTTATTTTAAAGGTAAGTATTTAGTTTTAAATAGGATTAAGTTAGTTAATAAGAGAAATATTATTTAGATTTATTTAATTAATATTTAAGTTAGGGGGGTGTTAGGGTTAGTGTTAGACTTAGGTTTAGGGGTTAATAATTTTATTACAGTGGCGGCGGTGTAGGATGGGCAGGATAGGGGTTAATAAATTTATTAGAGGTGGCGACGGTGTAGGGGGGGCAGATTAGGGGTTAATAAGTTTAATATAGGTTGCGGCGGGGTCCGGGAGCGGCGGTTTAGGGGTTAAACTATTTATTTAGTTGCGGCGAGGTCCGGGATTGGCAGGATAGGGGTTAATAACTTTATTATAGAGGGCGGTGGTATAGGGGGGCAGGATAGGGGTTAATAGGTATCATGTAGGTGGCGGCGGGGTCTTGGAGCGGCGGTTTAGGGGTTAATACATATATTATAGTTGCGGCGGGGACCGGGAGCGGCGGTTTAGGGGTTAACATATTTATTATAGCTTGCGATGGGCTCCGGGAGCGGCGGTTTAGGGGTTAAACAGTTTATTAGAGTGGCGGTGGGCTCCGGGAGCGGCGGTTTAGGTGGGAATAACTTTATTTAGTTGCGGTGGTGTAGGGGGGGGCAGATTAGGGGTGTTTAGACTCGGGGTACATGTTAGGGTGTTAGGTGTAGACATCTCCCATAGGAATCAATGGGATGTCTGGCAGCAGCGAACATGAACTTTCGCTATGGTCAGACTCCCATTGATTCCTATGGGATCAGCCGCCTCCAGGGCGGCGGTTTGAAAACCAGGTACGCTGGGCCGGAAAAGTGCCGAGCGTACCTGCTAGTTTTTTTATAACTAGCAAAAGTAGTCAGATTGTGCCGCACTTGTGTGCGGAACATCTGGAGTGACGTAAGAATCGATCTGTGTCGGACTGAGTCCGGCGGATCGAAGCTTACGTCACAAAATTCTACTTTTGCCAGTATCTAGGGCTTGATAACTAAGGCGAATCAGCCT
This sequence comes from Bombina bombina, assembly GCF_027579735.1. Lineage (NCBI taxonomy): Eukaryota > Metazoa > Chordata > Amphibia > Anura > Bombinatoridae > Bombina > Bombina bombina. Next base: position 272,801,679 of record NC_069499.1, read on the forward strand.
CGCCTCAAATACGCTGCGGAATTCCAGCGTATTTGAGGTTGACGGCTTGATAACTACCCCCCACACAGTCTAGAATTTAATAAAATATGTAATATCATAAAGGAATCAATTCCTATCCTTTATTCTGATCCAATATTAAAGGATATTATGCAAAATGGCTGTGACTTTATATCCAAAAAAGGTAAAACCCTTGCCAACTATCTCTCGCCTTCTGATCTTAAACTAAAAAAACAAAATGTTGGTTACAGCAAAAAAATGTTTTTTACAAATGCAGACGTCCCATATGCAGAACCTGTGATTTTGTATGTGAGGGAGATAAATTTGTATCCACGGTTACTAATAAAAGCTATAACATTAATTATGACATAAACTGTGTAACCACACGTGATTTATCTCCTCACGTGCAAAATCTGTTTTTAACAATATACAAGGAAAACAAAGAGACCATTAAAGGAGAGATTTTTGGAGCATCTGCGCTCCATTGAAGATGACTACTCAGATACACCAGTAGCCAGACACTTTAAAATGTTACATAATTCTGATACATCAGCTTTAATGATTCAGGGTATAGATTTTGTTCCCCTTTGGAGGAGAGGAGGAGATAGAGAGATGTCTCTTGATAGAAGAGAAATTCTCTGGATGTTTAATTTACAAACCAGTCATCCATTGGGTCTTAATATGAGGAGAGATCTAGACTTATTTGCTAAATAGCTCAATGTTAATTGAACTGATCAGTATAAGCTCATGATACTCTTGAAGAATTCGATAATATTTATGTATGAAAATGTATCTATATTTGTGTTCTTTTTAATTTTATATCCTCTAATGTATATAGCAATTTGTATTTTCTATCTTTATATTCTTATATAACGTTATAGCTAAAGAAAGTGAAATATACACATATATAAAGTATGAATTCAGACAAATGTTTATTTACATATGTAGCAACTCAGTTAAACTAATAGAGTAACATATATAGATATAAGTTAAGTACATAGGCAAATGTTTTTTAGCTCCTTAAAAATATAGACCAATTACAGGTTGTTGCAATTATGAGAGTTGTATCTCTTTAAGAATTTTGACTTAAATAGGATCATGAACAGGTGTTCAGACAAGCAGTGACCAAGTGCGCATATGCACAAAACGTTTGCTGTCTGCACCTGTTCATCCACCTGTATTTTGCACTTTCTGTGCTGACCGCTTTTATTTTTTCATGTTTTTACATGTGTTGACATGACCCAATAAAGGCCTCGCTTCCATTGAGTTGTAATTCAGTTTGCGTGCACTCGCAAACCGTTAAATATGCTGTCGAAAGCAATAGCGTTTAACGACTGTTTCCAATGGCGCGTTATACCTCAATATCGGCTGCCGGACTTCGGCTGCCGAAAAGATTTTCGCGTCCCATAGAAAGTAATAGAAGCCGTTAATCGATAAATTATACCAGGTTTCCATTGAAAGCGCTAACCGTTAATACACTGTCGGAGGCTGTCGATACATTGAGAAATATTACCCCCAGCTCAACTAGGTGTAAAGGAGGAAAAAATAGCTTTTTGAGGCCTGTTTCTCATTGAAATTGCAAATCACAAAAAAATTATGAGTGTTTCAATGTACAAATAACATTATATATGCTACATTTATTGGTCCTATGTATAGGAATATTTGCACCCATGTTGTCATAGAAATTTCAATATGTATGTGCATATAAAAATATATGCAAGCACCACAATTATGGAACGACCTCCCGCACACTTTTAAACCTTCCCCATGCCTAATATCCTTTAAGAGATCCCTCTCTACATATCTCAAAACAGAATGCACCTGTCATTGTTGATTATATATTTCCTACCGGTTCTATGTTAAATTTTTGTGCATATATCGTGTATTATTATTGTTTTTTATTTTATTGTACCTATTGTGTCAATGCAATGTTTTGTGTACCCAGGACGTACTTGAAAATGAGAGAAATCTCAATGTATCCTTCCTGGTAAAATATTTTATAAATAAATAAAATATCTACCAATTCAAAATGAAACCTTTGCCCAGGGATGCTATATATATATATCTCAATACATATAGAAATATAATTTTATCTAATAATAATCTTCTCCTACATGTATATATGTATGATAATTGTATATATATATTTGACCTATATAAATCATATAATTTTAATAATTACTTTTAACTGTTATGATAAAGGCTGATATATTTAAATTGAAAAATATAATAATTACATTCAGTGTCTTTGAATTTCCGATATGTAACTACATATATGTTGGAATTATAGTTCATATCAAAAATGAAAGTCATGAGTAAGTATATACTTTCAAACTGTTCATTAAATTAAGGATTAGATGAGATGAATATAAGCCCTCCCCCCCATGTTATTCATTGCAATCACCAGTTTCACATATGTTAACAAGCAACACACAGCTATAAAAAAAACACCACACCTAGCCTAACCTCAGAACAGATATTTCAAAATGCAGGGTGAGAGAGAAGCTGACAATGCTGAAGTTAGACAGCGTAGGCCTGACATCCCCAGAGTGAGGCTGGATATAGAAACCCTGAATGAGCAGCAGGTGTTTGAAAGTTTCAGGCTCAACAGGGAGAAAATATATCAGTTATATGCCCTGTTGCAAGATAGGCTGGAAAGCCAGGGCTATTCAAGCAGGGCTGTCCCTGGAATGACCAAACTACTAGGGGCACTTCATTTTTTGGCTTCTGGATCCTTTCAGGTGACAGGGGGCATTGTAACTGGGGTTCATAAGTCCACTCTTTCTAAGCATCTTTCAAAAGTTATTGATGGACTTTATGATAATTGCAGAAAATTTATTTTTTTCCCCACATCACCCAGAGGTTGGCGTGATGTTAAGAGGGACTTTTTTCTTTTAGGTGGCATACCCAATGTCCTTGGGGCCATTGACTGCACTCATATTGCCCTAAGACCCCCTGTGCACAGGGAGATAATATTTAGAAATCGGAAACACTTCCACTCCTTAAATGTGCAGATTATATGTGATGCAAACATGCGCATATTAAATGTCGTGGCAGGGTTCCCAGGAAGTAGCCATGATGCCTACATCCTCAGGAATTCTGGTGTGTGGAGATTGTTTGAGACAAATCAAATGCCTGAAGGACATCTCCTTGGTAAGTGTTTATGTATATATTATGATGCCTTCATGTGTTCAATATTTTGACATTTTATTGTTTCATTGCTTTATAATCCTTTATGTATGTGTCTAAGGGGGTGAAATTGATTAAATAAATAAATTGTTAATCATTTAAAAGATATATATTAACTATGTCATAGTAAGACATATGCATAACATTATTTTATGTCATATATTGCTTTATGGAAAGATGTGTGTTTATCTATCTATCTATATCTATATATATACTGTATATCTATGCATTCATATTTTAGCAGATTCTGCATATCCTCTTAAAAAATGGATTTGGACACCATTGAAAGATAACCAGGTTGTTGGGCCTGCTGAATTAAGGTAAAATATATATTTATTTTCTGCTCTTGTGTGTCAGAAATATTGATTGTGCCTTGCAAAATGCTCACTATAATCTGTAGAAAAGTAGGACCAGTACACACTTCATAGGAATGTCCCTTTAAATCACTCTTGGGTGAATGTAGGTGCAAACCTGGAGGACCTTCTTTTTCCAAAGTCCCAGTAAATGTAATGAAATAGAACACACAGGTAGCACTCTATGTGGAGCAACAGCACCTTTATTGAGCAACGTTTCGGGGCTCCTGCCCCTTTATTAAGCTATATATCTGTGTTTGTGCACATACATTTGTTGCTTGATTATCTCGTGTGTGTGTGTGTATATCACTATCACAGACATAACAATGTTGTACTGAGTGCCTTTAAAGGGACAGTCAAAATACAAATCATCTATTATCAGTGAAGCATTTATAAATCTCTCTGCTTGAATATAAATATATTTATATATATATAAAAAGGTTTAAAGATTTATAAGATCAAACCAGGAATGTAGTTAGCTCATTAGTATTTGATTTGTCTTCACATTATATATTATAATCATATTTCTTGTTCTTTTAATACAGATATAATGAAGCACATATCCGAACACGTGCTATAATAGAATGACTGTTTGGTGTTCTAAAAATGCGCTTTCGCTGCCTGGACAGATCAGGGGGGGAATCTCCAATTCAGTCCGGAAAAAGCTATTAAAATCATAGTGGCATGTTGCTGTCTACACAACATGGCACAGGAGCATGGGATGTTGAACGACTTACTTCCAACACCACAGCCCCCAGGTGAAATCTTTGAGCATGATGTAATTAATCATCCCCAACCCCTCAATGCCCATTTGGAGAGATCTGCAACTATTCAAGATTTCTTTTCAGGTATTTTTATAGTATTGTAATGAGACCTTTTAGTTATTTATGATTATGTTTTTTAATAATACACATTTGTTTCTTTTAATGTTTTACAGATTGAAGATTCTCAGAAATGGAATACCACTCCCCTCCCTCTCTCCTCATCCCTATATTTACCACATTTTCCCTAAATAAATGTATGCTTTACTCAAATATAGTCATGGTGAATGTTTCTTTATTTCCAGCTATGTACTAATCAATACATTCATCTTATGATTTATGTATAACATAATTATCTAAAATATCATTTTAATTATATTCCAAATATTACTTTGTTCTCTTGGTATAATTATTTAAAGAGCAGCTATGCACTCCTGGTTAATAAAAATGAGTACATGGGTGAACCAATGACAGACAGGATATATACTGTATGTTGGCAACAATAAACAGCTCCAACATAGGTTCTATGCTGCTCCTGATCTTACCTAAATAAAACTATAATCAAAGGATACTAAGAATATTAAGAAATATAAAGAATATAAATATATTAGATTTGCTTTTAAATATATATGTTTTAGCAAAATAATGGAATTTATGTCACTTTAAAAAAAAAAAAGGAAGAGTGTGTTCACAATAAAACATTAATGAACCAGATAAATCATTCAATTTCAATCAACTTACATATGTACTCATAATCAATTTAATTTTTTTATGTTTCTTATTTCAATCATGTATTTAAGTTTAGGAGCCATTCCATTTAATGTTCATCACCTGTGGTGCACTTGCTGATTGTTGCCTACATTTAGACAACAATCATCAAGCGCTCCCCATGTGCAGATTCAAAATGGGTAGATTCCTAAGCTAACATTCCTGTTTTAGTAAATTACAGATGATAATGAAGTTAAATAGATTATAGGATTACATATTTAAGTATATAAATACTGCATGCTCTAATTCATGAGTTTTATTTTGAATAGGCTATCCCTTTAAGAAATATATCAGATGCTCATTTCAAAGAGACAAATCCAGATATAATATAATCCTTAAAATAAAGATACATTATCAATACATACAATCCCCTGAGATTGCACACTTGAATGGCATGGTTACCTCATAGAAAATAATATAGAAAAATAAGTCAAAGGAAATAATTTTTTTATCATGAAGATGAGTTTTATTATTACAGATTTACCCTCATTCAAATGTAATTTTCTATGTGAAAATCATATTTATTCAATACAAAACGATGACACATTAAAGTTATAATGTATCATAGTACTAATATTTATAAAATATATGTAATGTCATGTCTGCTAAAGCAGATAATACATTTGCAATATTTAGACTATTAACCAAAATACATAAGTGCTTAATATTACATACTTCAAGAGATATGAAGTATTGTCTTTAACATGGAGTTATTGAAACAATTTAAAAGTGCATTGTGCATTGGTCCCAGGGAGAGTCTGTGTCTGTTCATATGATGTCAATTAAAATGTATTAATCACCTCTATATCATGGCAATCACATATATGTTGTGTATACACCAGTGCTTAAATATCATAAAGATACATTTATCTAATTATTCTAAATATTGAATAATAATCTTGACAAAAAGGAGTGCATTAGTCATGATAGGTATTAGTCATGATAGGTATATATTTCAGATATAACATTCCACATAGGACTATAAGAATGAATGCAAGGTATTTGGCCATATCAACAGGAAGGAGTATTTACTTTTCAACTCTTCTATAACTGTATAACCCTTATTAGCTTCATCTGAAGGAGCAAACAACATATGCTTGTGGAATATAAATCATAACATTTACACATGTCACGTTGACTAATGTTAGATAGCATATACTGTATAAATTTCAGACACGTATCCCCAAGTATTCTTAAGCGGCATAATATGATATCCTCAATAAAAGGACACATAAATTTATCAACAATGTACACCTGCATATTAATTGACATCATGTGAAATAAAAATGAATAAAGCTGTTCATTTTTAGCAGATAAACAGCTATTAGAATAATATTAAGATATATGTTCAAATTTGGATTAGAAAAATGGATGCATATTTATGAGATGAAAATCGCACTTAAAAAAGTGCTTTAGTGCAAAAATTAGATATGATATATCTTGGGTGGAAAAAAAAGAATATTAATTAATTCTTGCGGCGGGATTTTGACTTTGGAGGAGAGGTACTTAGGGGGGCAGTGTGGCGTCTTGTGCGACGCCCACCAGCTGAATGTGAGGCTAATAACCGGGATTCAGGGTCCTGCAGGGAGATGACAGAGGATGCAAGGGAGGATGGAGTTTGGGGCCTATCCGCGAGCCTCTCCACTGCCTCTGCCAGGCGGACGAGTGAGGCATTATGGATGTCCATTTGGCTCTGTATACTTCTCAAATCCTGCTGCTGCTGGAGCCTGGACAGCCTAAGCTCTCTATGTATGAGCCTCAGTAGATCATCCTGCTGGGACTGTGCCGGACCCTGTTGTACATTTGGTGTCTCAGGAACTAATAATTGGCTGGTTCCAGGGCTGTCTCTCCGTATTGGTGACTGTGAGGTTGTCTGTGATGGCACTGTTGGCAATACATTGGTGGGTGCAGTGGGTGGTGGTGTGGATTCCTGTTGTGCCATAGGAGTGGGAGGCATATAGTACAGATGATGCAGATCTGTATGCTGCTGTGGTGGGTGCATCATCTGCTGCTGAGGATAATGATGTCGTGGTGGGTGCATCATCTGTTGCTGAGGAGGATGTTGTGGTGGGTGCATCATCTGCTGCTGAGGAGGATGTTGTGGGGGGTGCATCATCTGCTGCTGAGGAGGATGTTGTGGGGGGTGCATCATCTGCTGCGGTGGGTGCAGCTGTGGGGGCTGTGCCATTTGTTGCTGCGAAGTATGCATGAACTGCCATTGTTGAGGAGGATGAGTCTGCTGGGGTTCAGAACCCAAAACATGAAATGTTGTCTCCGAAGTAGATGGAGAAGGGCATGATACATCCTCCACCTCATATGCCCTAGGCTGCTGCATATCATCTTCTAAGAGGCTGATATAGGAGGTAGTGTCACCATAGATATCCTCATCCTCCTCAGTGAATGTAGGAACATCCTGCTGTGGTGTTGGTGCAGCTTCATACTCCTCCTGTTCGGAACCTACAAATAAATATATGGTATGTTTACATTATCTATCTAATAGAATATATTACTTTGTAGCATAACAATACAGACTATTATATTCCATATTTATGTGTATATATGTACACACACACATACACACACACACACACACACACATACACACACACACACACACATACACACACACACACATACACACACACACACACACACATATAGTGTGTTTGGGATAAAATCCAAGCATATATGACCATAACTGAGGAATCTTTATAGACTGTGTCTTAAAGGAACATTGTTAAAGGGACACTGTACCCAAATATTTTCTTTTGTGCTTCAGATAGAGCATGCAATTTTAATCAACTTTCGGATTTACTCCTATTTTCAAATGTTCTTTATTCTCTTGGTATCTTTATTTGAAATGCAAGAATGTAAGTTTAGATGGTGGCCCATTTTTGGTGAACAACCTAGGTTGTCCTTGCTGATTGGTGGATAAATGCATCCACCAATCAAAAACTGCTGTCCAGAGTTCTGAACTTAGAAAAAAGCTTAGATGCCTTCTTTTTCATATAAAGATAGCAAGGGAACGAAGAGAAATTGATTATAGTAGTAAATTAGAAAGTTGCTTAAAATTGCATGCTGCATCTGATTCACAAAATAATAAATTTGGGTACAGTGTCCCTTTAAGGACAATGACACATGATTTATATGAAATGCTTAATATTCTTGGATATTATATTATCAATATTCTTGCTTGTCGGAGCAGATATACAATACAGAGTGCTTGCTGAACATATTAAATACAACTATGTAAATTTAGATTCATAGCTAAACACAGATGGGTATTTATGATATACAACATATATACATCACATATATGGTTATATTTAATATTGAATATTCACCTTCATACACCTCTTCAGGTGGCACAGAGGTGTCCATTGTCCCCTTACATCCGTGAACAGATTCATCCGAGATGACATTGGACAGCATCTCCTCCCATGACCTTAGGTGTATTCTCATGCTAGGACCACCACCTGTCCCACGTGCATATTTAGCCTGCTGTGCCAGCTTAGCTTTGGTTTCCCTCCTGCAGTCATGATAGCGGTGTTTAATGCTGGCAGTAGAACGATTACGTCCTAAGCAGCTGACTGCCACTCGAATCTCCTCCCACAGCTTATTCCGGACACCCGGCCTCAGGTTAGGGTTCTCCAGCTGAGCTGCCCTCTCCAAGTAGGCCTCAACAAGAGCCTCCTTATCCTCCTCAGAGTACCTCTCCTCTCTTAGCCTGCCCTTCACACCTGAAGGGCCAGCAGACACAGACTCTCCCTCCTGTGACTGGGGACCAGCCCTCTCTACCTCCTCTGTCCCTGCAGGCTGTGACAGGCTACCACCAGCCCCACCCCCACTTGCCACAGTCTGCCCCACTTTCCCTTTTCTTTTTGTGCCTAGCTGAGGCTGACTCCTCCTCACTCCTCCCACCTCCACTCCTCTTCCACCCTCTCTCCTTCCCTCCTCTGCCAGGGTTTGAGGAAGGACAAATCCTCCACCCAAACCTCGGCCCCTATTCCTGCCCATACTACTCCCTACTTCCCCCCTCCCCCTCCCTCTATCCACCCTCTCCACTGCCCTCCCCCTAGCCACCCCCTTCCCAACTCCACTAGGCCTATCCATCCCTTTCTCCTTCCTCCCTAACTCTAACCTAACACTAAAGTCCCTAGCTTACCTAACTACACTAATTCACCTAACTAAACCCTAAATTAAATAGCCCCAAAACTAACTACCTAACCTATCTAGACCCTAACTATCTCTATTCTATATCCCTCAAAATAAAAATAAAATGTGGAGGTGAAAATAAACAAAGGGATGTAAATGAAAAAGGAAAAACTAAGGAGGATTAGAACAAAATTATAGAAAAATAATAAGGGATGCAAATGAAGAAAGGGGTGGGCTATATAGTCAAATGAAACAAGAAATATGGGATGTAAAAAAAAAAAAATAGGATGGGCAAAATGTATATAAAAAAAAAAAGTTATATAGTGAGGAAGGGAAGGGTAGTCAAAGGGGGGATGGGAAGTGGAATAAGGGGATTAATGAAAGGAGTAATAAAGGAAGATGGGGATATGGGGGTTAATGAAATAAAAAAAATGTGAATGTGTTTGTATCAAATAAAAGTGTGTATGTGTGTGTGTGTGTATTTGTGTGTATAAACTAATGTGTGTTAATTAACTAATGTATGGATGTGTGTGTGTGTTCCTAATATTATATGAGGCCTACAATAAGAATATATGAAAATAAAATATCAAACTCTCCACTAACTCTCAAACAACTCTCAAAAACCCAAAACTCCTACCAACGCAACTAGCTCCCGTGTCTTTCTCTCTAGAGGCGATCACAGGTAAAGAGCGCAGGCGCAAACCGTTATTCTTATAGACAGAGGTCGGGTTACCATGGCAATGCACTTGTTATGGCGAGCTTTTCGACAAATCCGACATCGGTTGGCAACGCAAACTTACGTACGGCCGAAAAGAGCGACTGCGCGCAACACGCTAATCTTTTCAATGGAAACCTGGTACTAAAATGGAGCCGTAAATTACTTTTAGCTGTCGTCCGCTTCGGTAGCTTACGGCTCCATTTTTAACGACTCAATGGAAGCGAGGCCATAGACTTTTATATTTTAACTATTTGGGCTTGGAGCACACTTTTTCCACAAACTTGGATTTTTTATTTTTTAGGTTAGGGACTTTGGGCAGCAATAGAGCTAAATGCCCTTTTAAGGGCAATGCCCATCCAAATGCCCTTTTCAGGGCAATGGGGTGCTTAGGTTTTTTTTAGTTAGTAATTTATTTGGGGAATTGGTTGTGTGGGTGGTGGGTTTTACTGTTGGGGGGTTGTTTGTATTTTGTTTCCAGGTAAAAGAGCTGATTACGTTGGGGCAATGCCCCGCAAAAGGCCCTTTTAAGGGCTATTGATAGTTTAGTTTAGGCTAGGGTTTTTTTTTGGGGGGGGGCCTTTTTTTATTTTGATAGGGCTATTAGATTAGGTGTAATTAGTTTAAATATCTTGTAATTTGTTTTTTATTTTCTGTAATTTAGTGAGGGTTTTTTGTACTTTAGCTAATTTAATTTAATTGATTTAATTGTTGTTAATTGACGGCTAGATTTAGAGTTTTGTCGGTAAGGACCCGCGTAGATAACGCCGGCTTTTTTCTGGCCGCACCATAAAAATAACTCTGGTATTGAGAGTCCACATAAAGGCTGCGTTAGGCTCCAAAAAAGGATCGTAGAGCATTTTTAACGCAGCTTCAACTCTCGATTCCAGAGTTGCTTACGCAAGCGGCCAGCCTCAAAAACGTGCTCGTGCACGATTCCCCCATAGGAAACAATGGGGCTGTTTGAGCTGAAAAAAAACCTAACACCTGCAAAAAAGCTGCGTTCAGCTCTTAACGCAGCCCCATTGTTTGCTATGGGGAAACACTTCCTACGTCTGCACCTAACACTCTAACATGTACCCCGAGTCTAAACACCCCTAACCTTACACTTATTAACCCCTAATCTGCCGCCCCCGCTATCGCTGACCCCTGCATATTATTATTAACCCCTAATCTGCCGCTCCGTAAACCGCCGCTACTTACATTATCCCTATGTACCCCTAATCTGCTGCCCTAACATCGCCGACCCCTATATTATATTTATTAACCCCTAATCTGCCCCCCACAACGTCGCCTCCACCTGCCTACACTTATTAACCCCTAATCTGCCGATCGGACCTGAGCGCTACTATAATAAAGTTATTAACCCCTAATCCGCCTCACTAACCCTATAATAAATAGTATTAACCCCTAATCTGCCCTCCCTAACATCGCCGACACCTAACTTCAATTATTAACCCCTAATCTGCCGACCGGAGCTCACCTCTATTCTAATAAATGTATTAACCCCTAAAGCTAAGTCTAACCCTAACACTAACACCCCCCTAAATTAAATATAATTTTAATCTAGCGAAATTAATTAACTCTTATTAAATAAATTATTCCTATTTAAAGCTAAATACTTACCTGTAAAATAAATCCTAATATAGCTACAATATAAATTATAATTACATTTTAGCTATTTTAGGATTAATATTTATTTTACAGGCAACTTTGTAATTATTTTAACCATGTACAATAGCTATTAAATAGTTAAGAACTATTTAATAGTTACCTAGTTAAAATAATTACAAATTTACCTGTAAAATAAATCCTAACCTAAGTTACAATTAAACCTAACACTATACTATCATTAAATTAATTAAATAAAATACCTACAATTACCTACAATTAAACCTAACACTACACTATCAATACATTAATTAAATACAATATCTACAAATAACTACAATGAAATAAACTAACTAAGTTACAAAAAATAAAAAAGAACTAAGTTACAAAAAATAAAAAAATATCTACAAACATAAGAAAAATATTACAACAATTTTAAACTAATTACACCTACTCTAAGCCCCCTAATAAAACAACAAAGCCCCCCAAAATAAAAAATGCCCTACCCTATTCTAAATTACTAAAGTTAAAAGCTCTTTTACCTTACCAGCCCTGAACAGGGCCCTTTGCGGGGCATGCCCCAAGAAGTTCAGCTCTTTTGCCTGTAAAAAAAACATACAATACCCCCCCAACATTACAACCCACCACCCACATACCCCTAATCTAACCCAAACCCCCCTTAAATAAACCTAACACTAAGCCCCTGAAGATCTTCCTACCTTATCTTCACCATACCAGGTTCACCGATCCGTCCTGAAGAGCTCCTCCGATGTCCTGATCCAAGCCCAAGCGGGGGGCTGAAGATGTCGATGATCCGGTAGAAGTCTTCATCCAAGCGGGGCAGAAGAGGTCTTCCATCCGATTGAAGTCTTCATCCAAGCGGGGCAGAAGAGGTCTTCCATCCGATTGAAGTCTTCATCCAGGCGGCATCTTCTATCGACATCCATCTGGAGCGGAGCGGCAGCATCCTGAAGACCTCCGACGCGGAACATCCATCCTGGCCGACGACTGAATGACGAATGACGGTTCCTTTAAATGACGTCATCCAAGATGGTGTCCCTCGAATTCCGATTGGCTGATAGGATTCTATTAGCCAATCGGAATTAAGGTAGGAATATTCTGATTGGCTGATGGAATCAGCCAATCAGAATCAAGTTCAATCCGATTGGCTGATCCAATCAGCCAATCAGATTGAGCTTGCATTCTATTGGCTGTTCCGATCAGCCAATAGAATGCAAGCTAAATCTGATTGGCTGATTCAATCAGCCAATCAGATTTTTCCTACCTTAATTCCGATTGGCTGATAGAATCCTATCAGCCAATTGGAATTCGAGGGACGCCATCTTGGATGACGTCATTTAAAGGAACCGTCATTCGTCGTTCAGTCGTCGGCCAGGATGGATGTTCCGCGTCGGAGGTCTTCAGGATGCTGCCGCTCCGCTCCAGATGGATGTCGATAGAAGATGCCGCCTGGATGAAGACTTCAATCAGATGGAAGACCTCTTCTGCCCCGCTTGGATGAAGACTTCTACCGGATCATGGACATCTTCATCCCCCCGCTTGGGCTTCGATCAGGACATCGGAGGAGCTCTTCAGGACTAATCGGTGAACCTGGTATGGTGAAGATAAGGTAGGAAGATCTTCAGGAGCTTAGTGTTAGGTTTATTTAAGGGGGGTTTGGGTTAGATTAGGGGTATGTGGGTGGTGGGTTGTAATGTTGGGGGGGGGGTATTGTATGTTTTTTTTAAAGGCAAAAGAGCTGAACTTCTTGGGGCATGCCCCTCAAAGGGCCCTGTTCAGGGCTGGTAAGGTAAAAGAGCTTTTAACTTTAGTAATTTAGAATAGGGTAGGGCATTTTTTATTTTGGGGGGCTGTGTTGTTTTATTAGGGGGCTTAGAGTAGGTGTAATTAGTTTAAAATTGTTGTAATATTTTTCTTATGTTTGTAGATATTTTTTTATTTTTTGTAACTTAGTTCTTTTTTATTTTTTGTACTTTAGTTAGTTTATTTCATTGTAGTTATTTGTAGATATTGTATTTAATTAATGTATTGATAGTGTAGTGTTAGGTTTAATTGTAGGTAATTGTAGGTATTTTATTTAATTAATTTAATGATAGTATAGTGTTAGGTTTAATTGTAACTTAGGTTAGGATTTATTTTACAGGTAATTTTGTAATTATTTTAACTAGGTAACTATTAAATAGTTATTAACTATTTAATAGCTATTGTACCTGGTTAAAATAATTACAAAGTTGCCTGTAAAATAAATATTAATCCTAAAATAGCTACAATGTAATTATAATTTATATTGTAGCTATATTAGGATTTATTTTACAGGTAAGTATTTAGCTTTAAATAGGAATAATTTATTTAATAAGAGTAAATTAATTTCGTTAGATTAAAATTATATTTAATTTAGGGGGGTGTTAGTGTTAGGGTTAGACTTAGCTTTAGGGGTTAATACATTTATTAGAATAGCGGTGAGCTCCGGTCGGCAGATTAGGGGTTAATAATTGAAGTTAGGTGTCGGCGATGTTAGGGAGGGCAGATTAAGGGTTAATACTATTTATTATAGGGTTAGTGAGGCGGATTAGGGGTTAATAACTTTATTATAGTAGCGGTGCGGTCCGCTCGGCAGATTAGGGGTTAATAAGTGTAGGCAGGTGGAGGCGACGTTGAGGGGGGCAGATTAGGGGTTTATAAATATAATATAGGGGTCGGCGGTGTTAGGGGCAGCAGATTAGGGGTACATAAGGATAACGTAGTTGGCGGTTGGCAGATTAGGGGTTAAAAAAATTTGCGGCGATGTGGGGGGACCTCGGTTTAGGGGTACATAGGTAGTTTATGGGTGTTAGTGTACTTTAGAGTACAGTAGTTAAGAGCTTTATAAACCGGCGTTAGCCCAGAAAGCTCTTAACTACTGACTTTTTTCCTGCGGCTGGAGTTTTGTCGTTAGAGTTCTAACGCTCACTTCAGACACGACTCTAAATACCGGAGTTAGAAAGATCCCATTGAAAAGATAGGATACGCAATTGACGTAAGGGAATCTGCGGTATGGAAAAGTTGCGGCTGAAAAGTGAGCATTAGACCCTTTTTTGAGTGACTCCAAATACCAGAGTTATCCTAAAACCAGCGTTAGGAGCCTCTAACGCTGGTTTTCACGGCTAATGCCAAACTCCAAATCTAAGCCTTAGTTAATTTATTTAATTGTAGTGTAGTGTTAGGTGTTATTGTAATTTAGGTTCGGTTTTATTTTACAGGTAAATTTGTATTTATTTTAGCTAGGTAGTTATTAAATAGTTAATAACTATTTAATAACTATTCTACCTAGTTAAAATAAATACAAACTTGCCTGTGAAATAAACCCTAAGCTAGATACAATGTAACTATTAGTTATATTGTAGCTAGCTTATGGTTTATTTTACAGGTAAGTATTTAGTTTTAAATAGGAATAATTTAGTTAATAATATTAATTTTAATTTAGATTTATTTAAATAATATTTAAGTTAGGGGGTGTTAGGGTTAGACTTAGGTTTAGGGGTTAATACATTTAGAATAGTGGCGGCGACGTTGGGGGCGGCAGATTAGGGGTTAATAAATGTAATGTAGGTGGCGGCGGTGTAGGGGGTGGCAGATTAGGGGTTAATAACAATGTAGGTGGCGGTGGGCTCTGGGAATGGCGGTTTAGGGGTTAATAAGTTTATTTCGTTGCGGCGGGGTCTGGGAGCGGCGGTTTAGGGGTTAATAAGTTTATTTTGTTGCGGCGGGGTCCGGGAGCAGCGGTTTAGGGGTTAATAACTTTATTTAGTTGTGGTGGGCTCTGGGAGCGGTGGTTTAGGGGTAAAACAGTATAGTATAGTGTGGGTGTTTAGTGACAGTATACCAATAAAGCTGGGAAAAAGCCGAAGAGCAGCGAGATCGATGACTGTTAGTTAACAACAGTGTGCTGCTCATCGCCCCATACCTGGTGCACGGCTTTTTGACAGCTTTTTTGGTAACTTTGGAGAGCGTATTCAGGTCCGCGGCAGCGATGTTAGGCGATCTTAGGCAAGCGTATTGGTGCCGTCGAATGCAAGTAAGTTGACGGCTTGATAAATAGCCCTTATGAGTTGAAAGTAAACTATTTACGCTCTAGCACTAACCCAACTAGCACAAAAATCCAAAGTTAGAATATCACGTGCATGTTCATGTATACCCCCATAGAAGTCCAAACGCGAGTGCATATTTTCATTTGCGCTAAACCAACATAGAAAGATGAATATTTCACATTCCAGTGTTCTGCGCATAGCAGAATATTTTGTATTTATTCATAAATACATATTTCTGATGGTATTTTGTTACAATATATATTTATACTTACATATATATATATATATATATATATATATATATATATATATATATATATATATATATACACAGATATATTTAGGAATATCTATTTAGAAATACAAATAACATATTCTACTATGTGCAGAACATTGCAATGTGAATTATTTACATTAAATACACACTTTATTAAGTATGATTATTGCATAAATATGTTTTTACATGTTTTCACCTACTGCAAAGGGCTCCAATGCACTTCTATATATGTCTTTATATGTGTGCATATGTATTTACAGTATGTGTTTATATACACATATAAATACATAAATAAATAAATAAATATATGTACACATACAGTCATAGCCAAAAATATTGGCACCCCTGCATTTCTGTCAGATAATGCACCACTTCGCCCAGAAAATTGTTACAATTTCAAATGTTTAGGCATTCTCATGTTTATTTCTTTTGTTTGTATTGGTATGATACAAAAAAGTGGAGAAAAAAAATCTGACACATTCCAAGCAAAACTCCAAAAATGGACTGGACAAAATTATTGGCAATTTAATATTTGGTAGCACACCCCTTGGAAAAAATAACTGAAATCAATCGCTTCCTGTAGCCATCAATAAGTTTCTTACACCTCTCTACTGGAATTTTGGACCACTCTTCTTTCGCCAACTGCTCCAGGTCTCTCAGATTGGAATGGTTCCTTTTCCCAACTGCTGTTTTGAGATCTCTCCACGGGTGCTCTATGGGATTGAGATTTGGACTCAATGCTGGCCAGTTCAGTACTCTCCAGTGCTTTGTCTTAAACCATTTCTGGATGCTTTTTGAGGTGTGCTTTGGGTCATTGTCCTGCTGTAAGACCCATAACCTCTTACGGAGACCCAACTTCTGACACTGGGTCCTACACTGCACCACAGAATTCTTTGGTAGTCTTCATATTTCCCTAATGCCATGCACACAGTCAAGCCATCCAGTACCTGAAGCAGCAAAGCAACCCCAAAACATCAGTGAACCTCCACCATGTTTGACTGTAGGGACAGTATTCTTTTCTTTAAAAGACATTTCTTTTTCTGAAAACAGTAGAATGATGGGCTTTACCAAAAAGCTGTAATTTTATTTTGTTTATCCACAGCACATTTCATCTCGGAAAAGGATTTTGGCTTCCTCAGGTAAGTTTTGGCAAACTCCAATCTGCCTTTTTTATGTTTCTGTGTCAGCAGTGGGGTCCTCCTGGATCTCCTACTATAGTGTCCCTTTTCATTCAGATGGCGACGTATAGTGTGAGCTGACACATTTGTACCCTGTGCCTGAAGGTCAGCTTGAATTTGTCTGGAAGTTGATTAAGGTTTTTTATCCACCATTCAAACAATCCTTTGTTGCAATCTTTGATCAATTTTTCACTTTCGTCCACGTCCAGGGAGATTACATGGACTGTAAACTTCTTGACAATGTTGCACACAGTAGACACAGGAACATTAAGATCTCTGGAGATGGACTTGTAACCTTAAGATTGTCCATGCTTTTCCACAATTTTTGTTCTCAAATCCTCAGACAATTCTTTGCTGCTCTTTCTCTTCTCCATGCTCAGTGTGGCACACAGAGACACACAACAGAAAGGTTGAGTAAATTTTTCACCATTTTAACTGGTTGCCGGTGTGATTTCTATATTGTCAGCACCTGTTAATTGATACAGATGAGTTTAATTACAAATTACAGGAGCATCACAAACTTGGAATGCAATTATTTCTTACAATTTTGAGACAGTGCCAATAATTTTGTCCAGTCAATTTTTGGAGTGTTGCGTGGAATGTTTCATATTTTACTTTTTTTTCTCCACTTTTTTGTGTCATACCAATACAAACAAAAGAAATAAACATGAGAATTCGTAAATATTTGTAATTGCAACAACTTTCTGGGCGAAGTGGTGCATTATCTGACTGAAATGCTGGGCTGCCAATATTTTTGGCCATGACTGTATATATATATATATATATATATATATATATATATATATATATATATATATATATATATATACAGGGAGTGCAGAATTATTAGGCAAGTTGTATTTTTGAGGATTCATTTTATTATTGAACAACAACCATGTTCTCAATGAACCCAAAAACTCATTAATATCAAAGCTGAATAGTTTTGGAAGTAGTTTTTAGTTTGTTTTTAGTTATAGCTATTTTAGGGGGATATCTGTGTGTGCAGGTGACTATTACTGTGCATAATTATTAGGCAACTTAACAAAAAACAAATATATACCCATTTCAATTATTTATTTTTACCAGTGAAACCAATATAACATCTCAACATTCACAAATATACATTTCTGACATTCAAAAACAAAACAAAAACAACTCAGTGACCAATATAGCCACCTTTCTTTGCAAGGACACTCAAAAGCCTGCCATCCATGGATTCTGTCAGTGTTTTGATCTGTTCACCATCAACATTGCGTGCAGCAGCAACCACAGCCTCCCAGACACTGTTCAGTGATGATGGACCACAGGTTCTCAATGGGGTTCAGATCAGGTGAACAAGGAGGCCATGTCATTAGATTTTCTTCTTTTATACCCTTTCTTGCCAGCCACGCTGTGGAGTACTTGGACGAGTGTGATGGAGCATTGTCCTGCATGAAAATCATGTTTTTCTTGAAGGATGCAGACTTCTTCCTGTACCACTGCTTGAAGAAGGTGTCTTCCAGAAACTGGCAGTAGGACTGGGAGTTGAGCTTGACTCCATCCTCAACCCGAAAAGGCCCCACAAGCTCATCTTTGATGATACCAGCCCAAACCAGTACTCCACCTCCACCTTGCTGGCGTCTGAGTCGGACTGGAGCTCTCTGCCCTTTACCAATCCAGCCACGGGCCCATCCATCTGGCCCATCAAGACTCACTCTCATTTCATCAGTCCATAAAACCTTAGAAAAATCAGTCTTGAGATATTTCTTGGCCCAGTCTTGACGTTTCAGCTTGTGTGTCTTCTTTAAAGTGGTGGTCGTCTTTCAGCCTTTCTTACCTTGGCCATGTCTCTGAGTATTGCACACCTTGTGCTTTTGGGCACTCCAGTGATGTTGAAGCTCTGAAATATGGCCAAACTGGTGGCAAGTGGCATCTTGGCAGCTGCACGCTTGACTTTTCTCAGTTCATGGGCAGTTATTTTGCGCCTTGGTTTTTCCACACGCTTCTTGCGACCCTGTTGACTATTTTGAATGAAACGCTTGATTGTTCGATGATCACGCTTCAGAAGCTTTGCCATTTTAAGAGTGCTGCATCCCTCTGCAAGATATCTCACTATTTTTAACTTTTCTGAGCCTGTCAAATCCTTCTTTTGACCCATTTTGCCAAAGGAAAGGAAGTTGCCTAATAATTATGCACACCTGATATAGGGTGTTGATGTCATTAGACCACACCCCTTCTCATTACAGAGATGCACATCACCTAATATGCTTAATTGGTAGTAGGCTTTCGAGCCTATACAGCTTGGAGTAAGACAACATGCATAAAGAGGATGATGTGGTCAAAATACTAATTTGCCTAATAATTCTGCACACAGTGTATATATATATATATATATATATATATATATATACTGTATACATATATATGTATATATATATATATATATATATATACATATACATCTTTAGACATGTATATGTATGTATCTGATTGTTAAAGCCCTTTGCCTGCTTTTTTTGTTCTAACACCTAAAGCCTCCTATTTTTGAGCCTTTATAACTTCAACCTCTCATTATTACACAGCAGATGCACCTAGCATACCTCATATAACATCACAGATCACATACCTGGTGTATCTCTCATTATCACACAGTAAACGTATCTGACACCCCTCTCACTGCAGCACACACAAATAGAAAACCATCTAATTATTACACAGCAGATGCATCTAGCATACCTCATATAACATCACAGATCACATACCTGTTGTAGCTCTCATAATCACACAGTAAATGTATCTGACACGCCCCTCACTGTAACATACACAAATAGAATACCTCTCAGTATTACAAAGCAGATGCACCTATCATACCTTATATAACATCACAGATCACATACCTGTTGTATCTCTCAGTATCACACAGTAAACGTATATGACACTCCTCTCACTGCAGCACACACAAATAGAAAACCTCTAATTATTACACAGCAGATGCACCTAGCATTCCTCACATAACATCACAGATCACATACCTGTTGTAGCTCTCATTATCACACAGTAAACGTATCTGACACCCCCTCACTGTAACACACACAAATAGAATACCTCTCATTATTACACAGCAGATGCACCTAGCATACCTCATATAACATCACAGATCACATACCTGTTGTATCTCTCAGTATCACACAGTAAACATATCTGACACCCCCTCACTGTAACACACACAAATAGAATACCTCTCATTATTACACAGCAGATGCACCTAGCATACCTCATAAAACATTACAGATCACATAAACGTATCTGACACTCCTCTCACTGCAGCACACACAAACACGGCTGGACTGGGAATAAAAAGCTGCCCTGGAAAAAAATGAAGACCAGTCCTATTTTCCGTTGAGTCGATAGAATGCACATGCCCCATTTTTCTCAAAGGGGACTACACTCCTTCCCTGAAATTTTTCAGAATTAAATTATATTACCTTGTATTAAATACAAATGTCAGATTGATGTTATATAGCAGCCCTACAACCCAACTGCATCCATTAATCACCCCTTTAAATTGTAGCTTTTCAGCCCCAGCTGCTGCAGCCCACCGGAAAATCTTCTGGTATCCTGGTAGGCCAATCCTGCCCTGCACACAAATAGAAAACCTCTCATGTTTACATGTCCTATTATACCCTGCACCCTTCTTCCTATGGTTAACAACAATAATGATAACATACAGCAGAATTGTTTTGTAAAATGTTTAAATTACACAATGATTTTCAAGAAAAGTGCATTTTACATTCACAAGAAAATATCAACAATCAGCATCACCCACTAACAAGATTGTATAGCGTTTACAGAGTATAAAAGGCCATATTAGACATACGGGCCCTCTTGTGCAAGTTATACACTAGCTCACATGGAGTGAGGAACGATGCAGACTCTCAGCGACCTCTTCATATTAAACCCTCCTTTGTCTAACTGTCTGCATGTTGCAGACTCCTGTACATGTAGTTCTTTACCGTCTCTTTCTATATATCTGAGACTGTTGCTTCATGCAGCCTCTTATGTATCTCTGTGTATAACAGATTCTTGCTTCACATTTATCTCTGCTGGTTGCAGGTTGCCTCATATATTTACAGGCTGCCTTACATGTATCAATGAAAGTTACAGACTCCTTCAAATGTAGTTCTGCTGCAGCCAGCTCTATTAACTGTAAATCTGTATGTTACACAATCTGTTCATGAAACTAGTAACCCATGTAGTATGTCTTGTTGCAGGGTACCCTACATGTATCTCTGCTTGTTACAGGCACAGCTTCAAGTTACAGATGTAACATACAAGGATACATGTAACATAGCTGATTTTTTCATTCACTAATACAAGCTGCTTGCTGCATGACCATCATTGGTTTGCACTTAGTCCGAATTGCCAGCTCGCACAAACATTTACTTCACATTTACAGGAAAAGGGATAGGAGCCCAGTAAAGTGTCCTTCAAGCAATTAAAAATCCCAGAGAGCAGCCAGACAGGGAATGGCTATGAGTAGCAGTGCTTGTGTATGTGATGTGCAAGCAGTACCTCTGTATAAGTTATGTGCAGGAAGTACCTCTGTAAAAGTGATGTGCAGGTATAAGTGATGTATGGTCCTTCACAGGTCATGAAGTAGCAGTGCTTGTGTATGTGATGTGCAGGCAGTACCTCTGTATAAGTTATGTGCAGGTAGTACCTCTGTATAAGTTATGTGCAGGTAGTACCTCTGTATAAGTGATGTGCAAGCAGTACCTCTGTATAAGTGATGTGCAAGCAGTACCTCTGTATAAGTTATGTGCAGGTAGTACCTCTGTATAAGTGATGTGCAAGCAGTACCTCTGTATAAGTGATGTGCAAGCAGTACCTCTGTATAAGTTATGTGCAGGTAGTACCTCTGTATAAGTGATGTGCAGGCAGTACCTCTGTATAAGTGATGTATGGTCCTTCACAGGTCATGAAGTAGCAGTGCTTGTGTATGTGATGTGCAAGCAGTACCTCTGTATAAGTTATGTGCAGGCAGTACCTCTGTATAAGTGATGTGCAGGCAGTACCTCTGTATAAGTGATGTATGGTCCTTCACAGGTCATGAAGTAGCAGTGCTTGTGTATGTGATGTGCAAGCAGTACCTCTGTATAAGTTATGTGCAGGCAGTACCTCTGTATAAGGGATGTATGGTCCTTCACAGGTCATGAAGTAGCAGTGCTTGTGTATGTGATGTGCAAGCAGTACCTCTGTATAAGTTATGTGCAGGTAGTACCTCTGTATAAGTGATGTGCAGGTAGTACCTCTGTATAAGTGATGTATGGTCCTTCACAGGTCATGAAGTAGCAGTGCTTGTGTATGTGATGTGACGGCAGTACCTCTGTATAAGTGATGTGCAGGCAGTACCTCTGTATAAGTGATGTATGGTCCTTCACAGGTCATAAAGTAGCAGTGCTTGTGTATGTGATGTATGGTCCTTCACAGGTCATGAAGTAGCAGTGCTTGTGTATGTGATACATAGTCCTTCACAGGTCATGAAGTAGCAGTGCTTGTGTATGTGATGGGACGGCAGTACCTCTGTATAAGTGATGTATGGTCCTTCACAGGCCATGAAGTAGCAGTGCTTGTGTATGTGATGTATAGTTCTTCACATGACATTAAGTAGCAGTGCTTGTGTATGTGATGTGCAGGCAGTACCTCTGTATATGTGATGTATGGTCCTCCATAGGTTGGGAAGTAGCAGTGTTTGTTTAAGTGATGTGTGGGCAGTACCTCTGTATAAGTGATATATGGTCCTTCATAGGTTATGAAGTAGCAGTGCTTGTGTATGTGATGTATGGTCTTTCTCAGGCCATGAAGTAGCAGTGCTTGTGTATGAGATGTATGGTCCTTCTCAGGCCATGAAGTAGCAGTGCTTGTGTATATGATGTATGGTCCTTCTCAGGCCATGAAGTAGCAGTGCTTGTGTATGAGATGTATGGTCCTTCTCAGACCATGAAGTAGCAGTGCTTGTGTATGTGATGTATGGTCCTTCTCAGGCCATGAAGTAGCAGTGCTTGTGTATGTGATGTATGGTCCTTCTCAGGCCATGAAGTAGCAGTGCTTGTGTATGTAATGTATGGTCCTTCTCAGGCCATGAAGTAGCAGTGTTTGTGTATGTGATGTATGGTCCTTCTCAGGCCATGAAGTAGCAGTGCTTGTGTATGAGATGTATGGTCCTTCTCAGGCCATGAAGTAGCAGTGCTTGTATATGTGATATATGGTCCTTCTCAGGCCATAAAGTAGCAGTGCTTGTGTATGTGATATATGGTCCTTCTCAGGCCATAAAGTAGCAGTGCTTGTGTATGTGATGTATGGTCCTTCTCAGGCCATGAAGTAGCAGTGCTTGTGTATGTGATGTATGGTCCTTCACAGGACATTAAGTATCAGTGCTTGTGTATGTGATGTATGGTCCTTCTCAGGCCATGAAGTAGCAGTGCTTGTGTATGTAATGTATGGTCCTTCTCAGGCCATGAAGTAGCAGTGCTTGTGTATGAGATGTATGGTCCTTCTCAGGCCATGAAGTAGCAGTGCTTGTGTATGTGATATATGGTCCTTCTCAGGCCATGAAGTAGCAGTGCTTGTGTATGTGATGTATGGTCCTTCACAGGACATTAAGTATCAGTGCTTGTGTATGTGATGTGTAGGCAGTAACTCTGTATAAGTGATGTATGGTCCTTCACAGTCCATGAAGTAGCAGTGCTTGTATATGTGATGTGCGGGCAGTTCCTCTGTATAAGTGATGTAGGTTCCTTCATAGCTCAGAAAGTAGCAGTGCTTTTGTATGTGATGAATGGGCAGTATCTCTGTATTAGTGATTTATGGGCAGAACCTCTATAGGTCATGTGTGGCAGTGCCTGCAATGAGTTTAAAGTTGTTGTGTAAGTGATGTGGAGACAGTGCCTTTATAGGCAACATGTCAGTGGTTCTTGTATATGTCATTAGTGCAGTGCCTCTACAAGTCATATGTGGAGGTACCTTCATAGGAAATGAGCAATGCCTGTATAAGTGAATCAAAGACAATTCTTTAACATGTCATAAGTGAGAGTTGCCTTTTTAGACAATGTACCACCAGTACACTTTTTAACTCCATATATGGATCATGTATTGTCAATTCCTCTGTGCTCCATGTATTATTTGAATATGTGGATTATGTATTTATGGCAAAATATCCATAGAAAGCAGCCAGGAATCAAATAGATATTAACTGTACAGGTGACATATGTATTTTGCAGCTTCAATGACTATGTGGTTCAGATTTCATAGTGCCTATGAGGGACAATATTCTGGCAGTGCGTGTGCTGTTAATGTAGTTCCAATGCTTGTGTGTATGTCCATTGCCTCAGGGCATCATATGCTGATAGTGATTGACAATGCCTGTGTGTGACATGCATTGGTGGCACGTATGTACCCATGTATTGACAGTGCATGTATGCTTCAAGTATTGATTGTGGCTATGTTGGTCATTTATTAGCAGTACCTGTGTAAATGATCTATTAGCAGTGCCCTTGTGAGCCATGTTGTAATATTGTCTGTGTACTCCATAAATTAACAGCGCCTGTGGGCTCCATATGTTGGCACTGATTGGGTGGGCCATGTATTAGCATTGTCTTTATATGCTACGTTGCAGATGGATTTTGTGCTGGGACTCTCCATTTCAAAACATCTGATCTGTTCATATTCCCTGAATCTCTGCTCTAGCAAAGTCCATGCAGAATAGCAGAAATGTTTTCCTTCATGTAGCCTTAAGCAGATCCCAGTGCTGGCTCAGCAAATCAGACTGGCAAGGGTTAATAAGAACTGCAGGAAGCCGAGTGTCCAGACAGAGGGCAGTGCTTAGATGTTGCAGGAAATGACCTTTTAATTTCCATTTCTAAAAGAAACAAGACCAAAGTATTAGTAAGTCATCTTATCTACATCACATATACCAAGGTGCATGCATATCTTTTTAGGGATGTTTCTGTCATTTTACTCAAGCAAAGCTTTATTCGGTATTTTGTGTCATCATTATCTGTAGATTGTAAGGCACATAAAATAAATCAACAGTTTTCAGTTACTTGATTCAGTGAAAACCACATTCATAATCATTTTATTATAATACAACATAACATAAAATAATATTATCTCTTGATTTGAATGAAGCAAAATTAGCAGGAAGCTCGGGGCTCACTTTAGAAATCAAATCCTGCAGCCAATACAAATCAGATTACTCCGTGTTCAGTGTATATTATTATTTTACAATCGCCCCTGTGTTTGCTATCAGGGTAATAAGTCTGACACAATCTCACCACCTTTCAGTTTGAAAGATAACAGCATGATCTGCAGGTTGAAAATGTTTACAGAATACACTGAGACCTGGCAGAGAACTTTTAGCTACGTCCTTGGAACGTCCCTGTTCAGCTTACTAGCAGAGGCTGGAAAACTCATTTTACAATAAATAAAAAAAATACGTATTAAATTTCGTATTGTAAGTACAAATTTCACATCAGTTTTTTTGCATGCGCAGTGTAGTTTTATTATAATTACATTAATCTTTTTTGCTGCGTAATTTCAATATGAATTTAAATGTTTCAAAAAAATAATTTTTTTGCAGAACAAGTGTGTCACGATATTTAATGCGATTTAAAAATACATTTTTTTAACTGAATCTTTTTATTTCAATACCCCATTTATTCATTTCATTTGATTATTACATTGTTTTGTGAGCCCTATTGTAATATAAGCATCTCCTTCACATACTTAAATTCAGGAAACGCCCCTTTGTGAGACACTGTTCTCAAGGTAAAAAGTGACTTTTAGGAATTTCAACAGTGGCCTCATAATACTGGCGAGATTTCTTAGAGAACCTTGCAAGCCCGGAGATAACTGGGACCTAAGGGTTTAGCTGAAGTATTTACATTCTCTAGCCTGAGATTATCAGTTTACACATAAAGTAACCTTTATGTATATTTTTTAAGCAACATAAACTCAGAAAGAAACTAGGCACAAAGGGCTAGGTTTCAAGTGAGGAGCAAAGGGTTTTTGCGTAAGCGATATCGTCTTTTCGTGAGCCTTTTTAATTGCGCTATTACAAGTTGAGTGAAATCGCGATTGAGCTTTACACTTCAATCCTTACCGCAATCCCAGAGCTGTGGTTAACTGTTTTCCAAAGCAAAAAAGTTTCACAACGCACTTTAATACATTACAAAGTACAGTTGCACTCATCTTAACACCATCTAATTCAAATTATTAAAAAAAAATATTGCTCAAAAAAGGGCTCAAAAGATATGAGATCTTGGGTGTTAGAAAAAAAAACCCAGCCAAAGTGCTTTAACATAGAGATACATACAGATGCATTGCTAAAGATGTATTTGTATGTCTATATATGTGTACATATATATATTAATGTATTTATATGTGTATACATGTATTGGCAGACATATATACACATATAAACACATTGATATGTATGTACACATATATAGACATATATATAAGTGCATTATAGCCCTTTGCCATTAAGAAGATGAAATTATGTAAAAACATATTTATGCAATATTCATATTTAATAAAGATTTTAACTATGTGTTTACTGTAAATATTTCACATTTGCTAATGCGAATATGTTGTTTGCGCAAGGGGTGTTTTTATTCACTATATTTTTTCTTCATTGACTTCTATGGGGAATGCGAAAATGCGATTGTATTTGCCCGATCTCGGGTGTTTTTCTACTTTTTTTTCTCCATTGATTTCCATGAGGAAATATATGCATGTGAAAACTTAAAGTTCTTTTATTTTATAAAGCGTCCGCTGAGCGCCTCAGGCAGCCCACGGCAGAACGCTATTTTGCTATGAGGTGACTTTTACACGTCTTAGCCAATAACGTGCTAGCTATCCGGCATGGCGCCAGCTGGCCTGCACGGCTGGTGGCTAAGAGGTGGAAAAGTAACCTCACAGCAAAATAGCGTTCCGCCGTGGGCTGCCTGAGATGCTCAGTGCGGAGATCGCTTCAGAAAAAATAAAGGAACTTTCAGCATCAAATATTTTACACATCATGACTGAAAGTCCCCTTTATTTGTTCCACTGATAAATTAACATCACTTTAAGTTAGGATTTTTGCGCTATTAGGGTAAAACGCTTGTCGCAGCATTGGCGACAAGCGTTTTACTACACATTGCAATGGGTGGAGATGCAGGCGAGAAATAACACCTCCTAAGTTACACAAAATAATAAACTAACATAAAAAAAATAAAAAAACACATTTATGCCTCTTCTAAAACTAAAGTCCAATTAAAAAAAAGCCCACCCCAAAATAAAAAAACTCTATACTAACACTGTGGGGTCGATTTATGAAGCAGTGGATGCTGCTTCCGACCCACTCCGCTTCAGGTCCGCCTGAAGCGAAAGTTAAAAAGCAGTGGTCCTAAGACCGCTGCTCCTTGGGGCATATTTATCAAGATCCTAAAGACCGCTGCTCCATAACCTAGCCGCCTGCTCTGAAACGGCGGACAGACATCGCCAGAAATCAACCTGATCGAATACGATCGGGTTGATTGACACCACCTGCTAGCGGCGAATCTACAGGGGGCGGCATTGCAACAGCAGTTCACAAGAACTGCTGGTGCAATGATAAATGCCGAGAGCGTATGCTGTCGGCATTTATCGATGTGCTGCAGACATGATCTGCAATATCAGATCATGTCCGCTCACACAATGATAATTCAACCCCCTTAACTCGTCCGCCACCTCTGAGGTGGCGGACAGCAATCAGCCCCAATCAGATACGATCGGGTTGATTGACACCGATTGGCCGTGAATCTGTAGGGGGCGCTATTGCATTTATCGATGTGCAGCGGACATGATATGATACATAGTATCATGTCTGTCCTCACCTTAATAAATTGACCCCTAAAACCTACTCTAACAATTGTCTTGAAAACTATTTATATGCAGAACATGTAATTCATTCAAAGACAATGGGCAAATTACCTGTCTGCTATCCTTTTGGTTGCAGGACTCTAGCACAACAGGTGCTCCTGTCGAGAAGGATGTAATGGCGAGACATTTGTCCTGTTGTCGAATCAAAGGCTCACTTAAAACCCATTCCTGGGGGAGAAAGAAAATAATGAATACAAGTCTATGACACAACACAGGGATAACTGACAGATGACACATGTTGGACGTATTTCACACAGACCAACCATATGTCATAGAGATCAGAGATATGTGTCACACAGATCTAACAAGGGACATTACACAGATCAAAGATGCAAGAAGCTGACCTGGATAATACAGAGAAATAACAGTAAATACCTAAAAACTCATATCGATACACACTCAGAATAAACAAATAATAATAGGCAAATATTATCTGACAATTTAAAGCTAACTTAATTACTGATAATCGTATAAAGAAATTACTTGTTCTGTCACATTTACTTTATTCTCTTGGTATTCTTTGTTAAAGAGCATACCTACGTAGGCTCAGGAGTGTGTATGAGTCTGCAACAATGCTTGTAACATTTGTTTTAAATAAATATAGACTATTATTTGCATTTTAGAACACAAAACCCAAACCAAAGACACAGGCATAGAATATTGTGACTTACAGGAAGGGAAAAATAGTAATTTTTGATAATTTTATTTAAAAAAAATTGATTAAAAGTAAGGAATTCAGTATAAGAGGCCAATTTATCAAATGTCTGTCGGACCTGATCCGACAGTGCGGATCAGGTCCGACAGACATCGCTAAATGCGGAGAGCAATACGCTCTCCATATTCAGCATTGCACCAGCAGCTCACAAGAGATGCTGGTGCCACGCCGCCCCCTGCAGACTCAGCAGGGAGGTGTCAATCAACCCAATCGTACTCGATCGGGTGGAATTGTGGCGATTCCTGTCCGCCTCATCAGAGCAGGCGGACAGGGTTATGGAGCAGCGGTCTTTAGACCACTGCTCCATAACTTGTGTTTCTGGCGAGTCTCCATCCG
Organism: Bombina bombina; assembly: GCF_027579735.1. Taxonomy (NCBI): domain Eukaryota; kingdom Metazoa; phylum Chordata; class Amphibia; order Anura; family Bombinatoridae; genus Bombina; species Bombina bombina. The sequence goes on from NC_069499.1 coordinate 272,830,763, forward strand.
GAGCTTGATAAATGGGCCTCTAAGTTGGATTTTGGAATTTCGGATTTGGAGATTCGTACCTGTATCCATAAACATACAAACAGTTTAATTTATTATACATACATAATGGAGTTTAATATAGGTCAATACAACCTTTAGCACATCAGATCCAACGACATGCTGAATAATGCTTCCTGGAATCACTTAGTGGTTATAAAAACGGGAAAAGGCTTATTTTATCTTTAAAACCAAATGGACAATATTTCCAGTGCACTTTAGCTTGTAGCACATGTTGTTCTATTTCACCAACAAACCCTAAGTCTGTAAGATGTAGCATTTCAGTGTTTAGCGCCAACAAAAAGACTTTTTGCTAAACAGGTCAAATTCTTTCCTTTCATGTTACCCTCTGGGTCATTCCTGATTTAACCAAGATTTTCCCCCGTCTTACACGTAATTTCCTGGTCTACATACCTAAGTACGTCTTATAACCGAGACACTGCAGGCAATAATATTCTTTATCCTACAAATTTACTCATCACTCATCTGAACCCTGAGGAAAATCTTCTTAACATTCTGAATATATGAACAACAGCTACATAAACCAAAAAGGATAAAACCCCTTTAAAAAGAGTCACGGTTTTAACAATCTTTTTTTTTTCTCCAGACTTTTTATTCATTTGTCCCTAAGAGTACAGTTTCCTCCAGCTAATAATTCTGTCTCTAACGGTTGTAGTGAAATCCAAATCAGGCTTTAAGTTTAAGATGTTTGTTCAAATCTCTTGATGATTTAAATTAAAAGGATTAACAAATCTGATTTCACTCATCAGAAAGATCAGAGGCATAACAGCTAAACCAGACCCATAATACATTAGACACGTCACACAGATATATGTTACACTGACTAGACAACCCATAATGCAACACTACATAAAGACTAGAGACATAGACCACAGACCAAAGTAATCACACATAGGAATGCCACATAGAACAGATACATGAAATATTCATACACATCACAGACCGGACACACAGATCAAAGATGCATCACAAATATCAGAGATATGCACACAAGTAACAGTGCCTCTACTGGCATAATAGCATATGACAGAGATTAAATAGAGAAGTTTCACACAGACTATAGACACATAACACAGAAATAGTACAAAATCATGAACATGACACACAAATACACTCACTGGGACACTTTAATAAGAAACATATGGCATATAACATACATAATGCACACATACCAGAGGTATATTACACAAGACACAATATACAAAGCAAACACACAGAAAACAATTTCTAATACCAGTTTGAACTGTAAGAATAATAAACAATAGACATGTAGAAAAGACTCTTATTGTTATAAAAATTGTTATCTTTTTAATTTATGAAAAGTGAAATTGTTATTTATTTAATCTTGAACTATCAACTTATTTCAGCTGCTGTTATTGCAAGCCTCTTGTCCATCCTTGTTTGATGCTCAGCAATGATGTAGAATAATCCATTTGTACCTGAACTGATGCCCAGTACTTATTTTGGACAAGATTACAAGTGGAGCGCAGATGTTTAATAAGGGTTTTTTCTAGGGTGTTTGCACTCGTCCGGCTTACCGCTGATATTACGTGTTGAAAGTAAAAGCGATCGCTTCAGCGCAATCACAATTTACACTAGAATGATTCCCACAACTTCAAAGCTCTGGTTAACTGTTTCGCGAAACTAAAAATTTTCACAAAACACATCAATAATACATTAAAAAGTATAGTTACACATACAATAACACTAATAAAAATTGAGGTTGAAGAAAGTTCATCTGTCCTCTCAGATTTTGGTTAATTTCTATCGCTGCACCATTGAGAGCATTCTTACCAACTGTGTGTTACGGCTACTGTACTAATCTCGACCAGAAAGGTCTGCAACGGGTGGTGAAAACTGCCCAGTACATCATTGGTGTTCAGCTACCCTCTATTGAGGAATTTCACCATAGGCGATGCCTGCAAAGGGCGCGCTGCATCATTGGAGACTCCTTCCATCCTAGCCATGGACTATTTGTTGCTTTGCCATCTGGGAGGCGGTTCAGGAGTCTGAATAGCAAGAGAGCCAGGCTACGAAATAGTTTTTTTCCCAGAGCTGTTGTTATGTTGAACACAAATACCTAGTGCTGATTTAGCAAATTTTTTATTATATCTTTTTAGACCATTCCATTGTTTTAATTGTAGGCTATTTCGGATTATAATTGCTGTTTATCACTCATATTTTATCTTTTATCTGTGTTTACTACACGGATTGCACTATGCACTTATCCATAACACATTGATAATTTGTATTACACTGTTACACCTTTTCTGTGTTTTATATATATATTTTTACAACTGATTTGCTGGTTGCTATTGATCTGCACTATGCACTTTTTTACTATGCAGAATTATGGTCACACTGGGATTCCCAGTGTGTAAACCATTGTTTCTTGCCATATTACACCTATACTGCACATATTTTTTTATGCATTCTCATATCACTTTTTAATTATCGATATTACATATGTTACAATGTATGTACTCAACATTATTTTATTTTATAATCTTTTAATTATCTATAATTATTATTGTATTAGCTTCTGCACCTTATACTATTTATTTGCAATGCCTGGGTTAGATGTTTTTAAATATATTTTGTTGCCCTTGTTTTTTCTAACTTGTGCAATGACAATAAAAGGAATCTTATCTTATCTTATCCTATACATATATACATACATAGGCCCCTATTTATGAAAGTCTGGCGGACCTGATCCGACAGTGCGGATCAGGTCCGCCAGACCTCACTGAATACGGAGAGCAATACGCTCTCCGTATTCAGCATTGCACCAGCAGCTCACAAGAGCCAATAGGCCGCCAGCTGGGGGGTGTCAATCAACCCGATCGTAGTCGAAGGGTTGATTTCCGGCGATGTCTGTCCTCCTGCTCAGAGCAGGCGGACAGGTTATGGAGCAGCAGTCTTTGTGACCGCTGCTTCATAACTGCTGTTTCTGGCGAGCCTGCAGGCTCGCCAGAAACACGGGGCATCAAGCTCCATTCGGAGCTTGATAGATAGGCCCCATAGAGGTGCATTGGAGACCTTTGCAGTTAAAGGGCCATGATACCCAAATGTTGAAACACTTGAAAGTGATGCAGCATATCTGTAAAAAGCAGACTTGAAAATATCACCTGAACATGTAAAAAAGAAAGTTATTTTATCTCAAAAGTTCCTCAGTAGCCACATCTCATTGTAAAGGACTTCTAAGCAGCAAATCAGTATATCTGTCCCGGGACAGCGAAAGGAGCAAGCATTGGTGCACACTCATAATTTCCCTATTCAGTTTAAGAAAGTTTACTATGAAATCTCATGAGAGTTAAGTCAAATCTCATGAGATCACAGTAAAAGAGTTAATGATCTCAGCACTGCTGATGCTGATTGGCTGCAGTTCATTTCTTCATTTTTGTTTTTGTTTTTTACCTGCAGCTGGGAGCAGCTGAAGTATAACTTTTTACACAGAACTTACTCTGCTGAGCTTTTTACAGTTATACTGCATCAGTTTCAAGTGATTTAGCATATGAGTATTATGTCCCTTTAAGTAGATGAAAACATGAAACAACATATTTATGCGATAGTCATATTTAATAAAGGGTTTAACTATGTATTTACTGTAAATATTTGTCATTTCTAAATAGATATTCATATATATATATATATATATATATATATATATATATATATATATATTAAAAAAAACATATATGTAAAAATATTTATTTATGAATAAATAGAACATATTCTGCTATGTGCAGAACATTGAAATGTGAAGTATTCATATGTCAGGTTTAGCGCACATGAGAATATGTTGTGGGTTTGTGCGAGAGTGGGGTGTTAGTTCCCCCCTCCACACTTTTTATTCTCTATTGACTTCTATGGGGAAATACTTGAATGAGCATGCAATATTCTAAAGTTGGCTTTTTGGACTCGTTGGGTTAGGACTCAAATTAAAACAGTTTACTTTCAACTTGTAATATGAGAGCAACCTGATGAAAGCAAAAAGCTTACTTATAGCGCAATCAACGCTCAAGCATTAATTAGCACTCCACTTGTAATCTGATCCTTATAAGAAATTATGACTTCCTGGTCTTCAAGCAGAGAAGTTAAAGGGCCACTAAACCCAAAATCTTTCTTTCATGACTCAGATAGAACATACACATTTAAACAACATTACAATTTACTTCTATTATTTATTTTGCTTCATTTTTTAGATATCCTTATTTGAAGAAAAATAAATGCACATGGGTGAGCCAATCACATGAGGCTTCCATGTGCAGCAACCAATCAGCAGCTTCTAAGCATATCTAGATATGCTTTCAGCTAAGAATATCAAGATAATAAAACAAATTAGATAATAGAAGTAAATTAGAAAGATGTTTAAAAATGCATTCTCTTTCTCAATCATAAAAGAAAAAATGTGCTTTTCATGTCCCTATAATTGGCTGACTAAGATCTTGGGGCTGATTTAACAAGCCCTGTATGCATCTGTTTCCGTGCGTGCCTTCAGGCTCGCGGAAACACGAGTTAAGAAGCAGCGGTCTTAAGACTGCTGCTCCTTAACTCGTCCGCCACCTCTGAGGGGCGGACAGCAATCAGCCCGATTGGATACGGGTCAATGCTCCCATTCAAAACATGTAAGAAGACTTTGACATGAAGGATTTATACACTTTCTAATAAAGGGTTACTGCTAGGAATAAAGTTGCTCCTCTCCACCTGCATCTAGATTGTAACTCAGGCATATGCCTGAATATCCATGTGTGACCATCATATGCCTGAATTACAATCTAGATGCAGGTGAAGAGTAGCAACTTTATTCCTAGCAGTAAGCCTTTATTACAAAGTGTATAAATCCTTCATGTGAAAGTCTTCTTACATGTTTTGTATGGGAGCACACTTTGTCAGAGAGGTGGGATTGCACACAACAGCTCTGGAGCCTGCACACCAGGAGAAGCTGCCTGAAAGGCAGAGAGAGGTCCCCAGGCAAACCTGGTACTGACTCCAGACGAGGACCACTTGTTTTCAAACTTGGACCTAGTGTCAGCGTGTGAGTCCACAGTAAACTTCTTTACTAACGCTCCTTGTGACAAACACTACATAGACCAGCTAGCAAGGATTATTAACTTTAACAGCACATGCAAGTCTGATAATAAACATATTTCTAAAATAGCTTGACAACATTAGGTGAAGAGGAAACCAGGGGTCATACACAGAAGTCATCAGAAATGATAATCACACGCAGAGTACAGAAAGACAGATTGAATTCATAGCCCCAGAACAATATGTGAGAGCGTCATGGCAAACACCACATGTGGTCAATTGTGCAATCACTGCACAAGTCAAAAACCCAGCATTCAGTTTCAGAGAATATTACAGAAAATGAATGCAACAAAGTATTATTCTTACAAAGATATATCACATTTGATTGTTGTCCTGCAAGTGCATTGGTATTTGAAGGCACTAAACTTTGAAGATAAGTGTATATGCGTTGACCCTCTTCTGTTACCTATAGGACAGGATATACTGTATTGATTTTTTTTTTTTTTACCTATGGTACTTTCATACAGATAAGAATTCTGCTAGTGGAAACAAAAAAAACTTGGGGCGCGATCCTATATAGATCGCAGTTTGCGGCGCAAGCGAGGGAACCCACGTCGCCCGCAGTTTCAGCTCGCAACTCGAGCCATCCAATATGCGGCGTCGTCACTTGCTAAAGTGGCGCAAGTCTCACAAACCAGCGATGTCCAGAAATCTGCGTAAGTACAGATTTTTGGAGTCGCCAGTGACTTGCGCCACGTTAGAAACTGCCGGCGCCTATAAAACCTGACTAAAGTCTAAATCACCCGCACTGTCTAACACGCCTCCTAAACATAGCCCGACACGTCTAACACGCCTCCCTAACATAGCCCGACACGTCTAACCCTCTATCCGCTATCCCCCCTCACTATCCTAACAATAAAAAAGCTATTAACCCCTAAACCGCCGCTCCCATACCCCGCCGCAACCTAATAAAGTTATTAACCCCTAAACCGTCGCTCCCGTACCCCGCCGCCAGCTATATTATATCTATAACCGCCTAAAGTGAGCCCCTAACACCGCCGCCATCTATATTAAAACTATTAACCCCTAATGTAAGCCCCTAACACCGCCGCCATCTCTATTAAAATGATTAACCCCTAATTTAATCTACCTACCCCGCCGCCAGCTATATTATCTATATTAACCCTAAGTATATTATAGTTAATATAGGTATTACATTATATATATTAACTATATTAACCCTAATTATATTAGGGTTAATATAGTTAATATAGTTACTATAGTATTTATATTAACTATATTAACTCTATCTAACCCTAACACCCCTAACTAAATTTATATTAAATTAATCTAATTCATTTATAAACTAAAATATTCCTATTTAAATCTAAATACTTACCTGTAAAATAAACCCTAAGATAGCTACAATATAATTAATAATTACATTGTAGCTATGTTAGGGTTAATATTTATTTTACAGGTAAATTGTTAATTATTTTAACTAGGTATAATAGCTATTAAATAGTTATTAACTATTTAATATCTACCTAGTTAAAATAATTACCCAATTACCTGTAAAATAAATCCTAACCTAAGTTACAAATACACCTACACTATCAATAAATTAAATAAACTACAAACATCTATCTAAAAATACAATTAAATTAACTAAACTAAATTACAAAAACAAACAAACACTAAATTACAAAAAATAAAAAAAAGATTACAAGATTTTTAAGCTAATTACACCTATTCTAAGCCCCCTAATAAAATAATAAACCCCCAAAATAAAAAAAATTCCCTGCCCTATTCTAAATTAAAAAAGTTCAAAGCTCTTTACCTTACCAGCCCCTAAAAGGGCCTTTTGTGGGGCATGCCCCAAAGAATTCAGCTCTTTTGCATACAAATACAATACCCCCCCCCCCATTACAACCCACCACCCACATACCCCTATTCTAAAACCACCCAAACCCCCCTTAAAAAAGCCTAACACTACCCCCCTGAAGATCTCCCTACCTTGTCTTCACCACACCGGGCCGAACTCCTGATCCGATCCGGGCGATGTCTTCCTCCAAGCGGCAAAGAAGAATTCTTTCTCCGGCGATGTCTTCCTCCAAGCGGCAAAGAAGAATTCTTCCTCCGGCGATGTCTTCCTCCAAGCGGCAAAGAAGAATTCTTCCTCCGGCGACGTCTTCCTCCAAGCGGCAGCAAAGTCTTCATTCTTCCGGCGGCATCTTCAATCTTCTTTCTTCGCTCCGCCGCCGCGGAGCATCTATCCCGGCCGACGACTGAACGACGAATGAGGTACCTTTAAATGACGTCATCCAAGATGGCGTCCGCCGAATTCCGATTGGCTGATAGGATTCTATCAGCCAATCGGAATTAAGTTAGAAAAATCTGATTGGCTGATTGAATCAGCCAATCAGATTCAAGTTCAATCCGATTGGCTGATCCAATCAGCCAATCAGATTGAGCTCGCATTCTATTGGCTTGAATCTGATTGGCTGATTCAATCAGCCAATCAGATTTTTCAAACTTAATTCCGATTGGCTGATAGAATCCTATCAGCCAATCGGAATTCGGCGGACGCCATCTTGGATGACGTAATTTAAAAGTACCTCATTCGTCGTTCAGTCGTCGGCCGGGATGGATGCTCCGCGGCGGCGGAGCGAAGAAAGAAGATTGAAGATGCCGCCGGAAGAATGAAGACTTTGCTGCCGCTTTGAGGAAGATGTCGCCGTAGGAAGAATTCTTCTTTGCCGCTTGGAGGAAGACATCGCCGGAGGAAGAATTCTTCTTTGCCGCTTGGAGAAAGACATCGCCCGGATCGGATCAGGAGTTCGGCCCGGTGTGGTGAAGACAAGGTAGGGAGATCTTCAGGGGGGTAGTGTTAGGCTTTTTTAAGGGGGGTTTGGGTGGTTTTAGAATAGGGGTATGTGGGTGGTGGGTTGTAATGGGGGGGGTATTGTATTTGTATGCAAAAGAGCTGAATTCTTTGGGGGCATGCCCCACAAAAGGCCCTTTTAAGGGCTGGTAAGGTAAAGAGCTTTGAACTTTTTTTAATTTAGAATAGGGCAGGGAATTTTTTTTATTTTGGGGGTTTATTATTTTCTTAGGGGGCTTAGAATAGGTGTAATTAGCTTAAAAATCTTGTAATCTTTTTTTTATTTTTTGTAATTTAGTGTTTGTTTTTTTTGTAATTTAGTTTAGTTAATTTAATTGTATTTTTAGATAGATGTTTGTAGTTTATTTAATTTATTGATAGTGTAGGTGTATTTGCAACTTAGGTTAGGATTTATTTTACAGGTAATTGGGTAATTATTTTAACTAGGTAGATATTAAATAGTTAATAACTATTTAATAACTATTATACCTAGTTAAAATAATTAACAATTTACCTGTAAAATAAATATTAACCCTAACATAGCTACAATGTAATTATTAATTATATTGTAGCTATCTTAGGGTTTATTTTATAGCTAAGTATTTAGATTTAAATAGGAATATTTTAGTTTATAAATGAATTAGATTAATTTAATATAAATTTAGTTAGGGGTGTTAGGGTTAGATAGAGTTAATATAGTTAATATAGATACTATAGTAACTATATTAACTATATTAACCCTAATATAATTAGGGTTAATATAGTTAATATATATAATGTAATACCTATATTAACTATAATATACTTAGGGTTAATATAGATATAATATAGCTGGCGGCGGGGTAGGTAGATTAAATTAGGGGTTAATCATTTTAATAGAGATGGCGGCGGTGTAAGGGGCTTACATTAGGGGTTAATAATATTAATATAGCTGGCGGCGGTATAGGGGGATTAGATTAGGGGTTAATAATTTTTATATAGGTGGCGGCGGTGTAAGGGGTCAGATTAGGGGATAGATAAGGTAGATGACAGCGGTGTAAGGGGTTCTAATTAGGGGATAGATAAGGTAGATGGCGGCGGTTTTAGGGGCTCACAGTAGGGGGTTAGTTTATGTAGATGGCGGCAGGGTCCGGGAGCGGCGGTTTAGGGGTTAATAACTTTATTAGGGATTTCGGGGGGGGGGGGATCGCGGTTGACAGGTAGATAGACATTGCGCATGCGTTAGGTGTTAGGTTTATTTTAGAAGATCGCGGTTGACAGGGAGATAGACATTGCGCATGCGTTAGGTGTTAGGTTTATTTTAGCAGCCAGTTTAGGGAGTTACGGGGCTCCAATAGTCAGCGTAAGGCTTCTTACGGCTGCTTTTTGTGGCGAGGTGAAAATGGAGTAAGTTTTCTCCATTTTCGCCACGTAAGTCCTTACGCTGCATATTGGATACCAAACTGCGCTGGTTTGGTATACCTGCCTATAGCCCAAAAAACTACGGGCGACGGCAGAAATATACGCGCGTAACTTCTAGGTTACGCCGTATATGTGATACCAAACCAGCGTAAATATTGGCGTCGCCGGCTTTTGCGGGCGACGATTTTTATCGGATAGACCCCTTGACTTTTCTTTCTTTCCTATGACATGGAGAGTCCACATCATTCCAATTACCAGTGGGATATTCAACTCCTGGCCAGTAGGAGGAGGCAAAGAGCACCTCAACAAAGCTGTTAATTGTAACTTCCCTTACCCATAATCCCCAGTCATTCTCTTTGCCTCTGTCAATGGAGGTTGTGCAAAGTTGGTGTCTGAAGATTTTAATCCTTTATGGGTACTTTTCCCAGCAAGCAAGGATTGGGGTTTTAGTAAGAGTAGTGGTGGCTTTTAAGCAGTTAAAAGGCGGCGAGGTAGTCCTTGCTTTTATTTTAACACTTTGCTTCCCCTTTGCAAAAAGCCAGAGTTGGTTACTCTGTTCTTTATTTTCCTACAGGTCAATGACAGGGAGTACAGTACATGCCATACCTAAGGAGCAACATCTGTTCTGCAGGATCTAAGGTAAGTGCTTTTGCCTTCTAGGTAATGAAGGAGAGCAGCACTTAGGAGGTTAATCCTCGTATGGATCCTTTTCTCTGGCACTAGTTTTCCTTTTATAGTTAAGGATACATTTTGGGGGGACATTTTTAAATTGAATTTGAGACTTTACACAGTTTGAGAGACTTCACTTGGCTGAGTTCACTTTATTGTGGGGCAACATTTTGTTCTTGGGACGTATACAGAGATATCGTTATTGGTATTTATAGCGCTTCTCTATTTTTGGCATCAGTGGCAGTTTTTATTAGGTGGGGACAGTTCCTTAGAGAGTTACATTAATGGTCATTATTAATGTCTCTCTGTTGCGCCCGCTTTGTCTGTGGCGCAGTGTTTCCCGGCTCACGTGATGCCCGCACTTCCGCCTTTACAGAACGGAGCTCAGTGAGTTTGGTGGTGTGTAGGAGTGCCTCGCATCGAGAGTTCGTACCAGATCCCTCATTATACCTTAGCGGATCATTAGAGGATCAGTGTAACTTTCCATTTACTACTGGATATTCTTTTCTTGTACGGTAGGAGCCTCAGGCATCTGAGGTGTTTTTTTATTTTTGACCCTTTATTGTTTAGGATTAAATAGGAACGCTGTGAAAAGTGAGTTTTCTATTTATTTCAATCTCAAAAAGCACGGTTCCATCTTCGACCACTGCAGCTATGTATGCTCCGTCAATGGAACAGAGATTATTTTGATTTAACTCAGAGGATAAATCTGGACCCTTTAACAAGAGACTCTCTCTCGTGATGGGTGTCACAGGAACATCTGTCTCGGGGTACTTGCTTCTGAGACCTTCCTGGGAAATTGTGACTATGGATGCAAGCCTGTCGGGTTGGGGAACTGTTTGGGGCCCTCTAAGGGCTCAGGGCCTGTGGTCTCGGGAAGAGTCCTCTCTTCCCATAAACATCTTGGAGTTGAGAGCTATCTTCAATGCCCTATCAGCGTGGCCTCAACAGTTGTTGGTCCGGTTTATAAGATTCCAGTTGGACAACATCCCCTCAGTAGCTTACATTAACCACCAGGGAGGGACTCGGAGTTCCTTAGCCATGAAGGAGGTGACTCGCATTCTACAGTGGGCGGAAGCCCACGATTGTCTCTTATCTGCCATCCACATCCCAGGAGTGAACTGGGAAGCAGATTTTCTGAGCAGACAGATCTTTCATCCTGGGGAGTGGGCTCTCCATCCGGGGGTATTCTCTCAGATAACCCTCAAGTGGGGGGTTTTAGAGCTGGATCTGATGGTGTCCCGGCAAAACGCCAAGGTTCAAAGGTACGGTTCAAGATCAAGAGATCCTCAGACCGCTCTGATAGATGCTCTAGCGGTTCCTTGGAGTTTTTCTCTGGCTTATCTGTTTCCTCCGTTTGCTCTCCTTTCATGAGTTATCACTTGTATCTAACAGGAGACAGCATCGGTGATTGTAATAGCTCATGCCTGGCCTCGCAGGATCTGGTTCACGGATCTGGTGAGGATGTCATCTCTCCCTCCTTGGAAGTTACCTCTGAGGAAGGACATTCTATTCCAGGGTCCTTTCCTCCATCCAAACCTAGATTCTGTGAAACTAACTGCTTGGAGATTGAACGCCTAGTTCTGTCCAAACGTGGGTTTTCTGAAGTGGTCATTGAAACTATGATTCAGGCTCAACAACTGTTACTTGCAAGATTTACCATAAGATATGGCATAAATATCTTTATTGATGTGAATCTAAGGGATTCTCCTAGAGTCGGGTGAGGATTCCCTGGATTTTGTCTTTTCTTCAGGATGGCCAGGATAAGGGTTTATCAGTCAGTAAGGATCAGATTTCTGCATTATCTATCCTTTTGGTAAACACGCTGACAATACTGCCAGACATTCAGAAATCGTTATCTGCTGAAAACAAGAGTAAGATTGCAATCAATCCCAAATATAGAAAAATATTTGGAATTCTTCCTCGTCTAGCTATTAGATTTTAGATGAATGTTTGTGAAGATTGTTTCTGCTCGTCTTTTTCAGGGCTGCACCTGAAGCATATAATGGAGAAAGAATACTGGTATCGCTTAATGCTGGGTGTTTGTCCTTTTTCCTCACGCTAATTTCCTGATGATAGACTTTGGGTCTGGTCCAAAAATATGGATAAGCCATGAGCCACTGCAGGCTGAACACATCAGAAGCAAAAAGAATTCTGAACACTTTTTACTGAGATAGTAGGCACATTTTGAATTAACAAAATAAATAAATAAATAAATAAATACGGGTCTGTTTTTTAAAATGATGATAAAACATATTTGGTTTCGATGTTAATCTCTTTAACATATCATTTTTGTATCTAGGCTTAAAAAAAATGATATCTAATATCTGTGGAAAAGAAAAATAGCTTTTTTATGGGTTCCATTGTCTGTATAGGGTGGATGACAAGTAATTTGATATTGATGAAAATTCCTCTTCTATAAAGACACCAGGCCACTTAAACTACACAAGGAAACAAAAACCAAAAGTCAGAATAAACACAGGAAAAAGATGCAACGCACAGGATCCAAAGCCAGACTTAAATTAATAATTTAGTGCAAAGGAAGCACTTTTATACAAGACACATCATAATATGTCTTGGTTTTCACTTTAAAAAAAAGTGCTGTATATACCTCTCACTGTTGAGTAGTATATAATACCTTTAAACTTGCAAATAGTATAGCAAACAGTTCTGATGTCATGTCCAGAGACATATGAAAGATAAAGAAAATAAGGTGTTAGGGTTTGCTATTAATGCCATTCTGATTACAAGAATATGTGTAGTCTTTGGCCCTGAATAAACTGTACACTAGGTGCTGAGTCAAGGGACTTTCATTATTTATTTTGTCTTCTTTTCCTTTAATTCCATTTTGAAATTGTGAGCATTTCAGTTCCTGTTAGAAATGGAAGTCCAGAACACTGTTATATTCCACACAGCCATTGGTTGCTCACTCTAGTAACCTATTTATAATTGTCCAAAAGTTGGCCACAGCAGACAAGGCAACATGGCAGCTCCCATTGTATTATAGACATTAAAACTTTACACTTATTTAGTCACTATTTTAACAACTAATCAAACTTTAAAAAATACATCTACATGTTATTCACAGACTAATCTTTTCTTTGAATGTATCATTCTATCTAACATTTATTTAGTGTTTTATGTCCCTTTAATATTACCTCTATAAAAGAGGGGCTTATTTATCAAAGCGTCAACTGAAAATATGCTGGAATTCCGCATCGTAATTGTCGCGAGATTGATCCGCCGTAGTTATCAAAGTGTCAAGATCGGCAAATGTTGAAATTTGTGACGTAAAATACGATCCCGCGATCTCAATCTGATGCAGATCGATGCAAGTTGAAAACCGTGGTATTCAAGTGGAATTGTGTTCATTCGCCCTCCTATTCGACACTATTTGAAGCTCTCATGAAGTTATCAAAAATTCTACATTTACGCTCGCGTCTTTCCGACTCAGCGTACCTAGTTTTCAATCTGCCACCCTTGAGGTCGCGGATGCCATAGAACTCAATGGGAGTCTGAAAACACAGAAAGCTTATGTTCAATGCTGCAAGAGAATGAGGTATATTACATAATAAAAGTAAATTAGAAACTTTATTAAAATTGTCTACCCTTTCTAAATCAAACAATATTATTGCTCCACATGTGGTGCACTACTAGATATAGGGATAAAAATGAAAAATACATTACTACTTATGGATTATGTTACAACTTTGTCTCTCATTACAAAGCAATATTATTTCTACATATTTGGTGCAAAGTTTTGCCCCAAACTTGTTGCACTAATAGATAGAGATAAAAATGAAATAAATACACAACATAATATAGCTAACTTCCTTTTTATTTTTTGTGATAATCTATGTGTACCATGTTTAAGTCATGTAATACAAGTCCCACTCTCCACTTTGCGCCATATTTGACTCCACACTTTTCGCACCAATTATGACGAAAACTCCTAAATAACCCACACACTAGTGAATTTTTTCACCACTTTTGATTGGAATATGCATAATCACATGATTTATGACATCAGCCAATCTGATTCAAATACACATTATGAACTATCACTAACGAATCAAATTGCTCGATACTTGTGTCATTGATCACTCATCAGAACTTGTAAGTGCCATTTGTTACATTGTGTATTATACTTTGAAAGTATGTATATGTGAAATTAGTATTAAAGATAAACATTGATGCTGACATTAGGACACACAGTGTAATATTTTAGACAAGGATTTTAAAATTCAAATTGATGTTTGATTCAATATAATCTTAAACTGATAGCTCAAACGGATAGTCCACCTAACATTAAACTGTCATGATTCAGATACAGCAGAAATTAAAATCACCTCTTTACTTGCATGCTATTTTCTCTTGAATTTCTTTCTCAATCAGAAATGTCATCTTATATGCCAGCCCATATTATAACACCTGTGAAGGGGTGTTTTTTTAGAAATAGATTGCAATCAGGAGGGGTTAGACAGGTGCAGAGAGAAAACTGGCCCATCTCTTAAAGGGGCAGGAAACCCCAAAATATTAACTCATGATTTGGATAGAACATACAATTTTAAACAACTTTCAAATTTAATTCTATTATTAAATTTGCTTCATTCTCTTGTTATCATTTGCTGAAGGAACATCATTGCACTACTGGCAGCTAGCTGAACACATCTATTTAGCCAATCATAAGAGACAAATGTGTGCAGGCACCAATTAGCAGCTAGCTCCCACTAGTGCAACTTAAATTTTTACTTTCCTATCCCTTTAAAATATCCATTGATTGCAAATAAATACATATGATACTCTGATTACATGTTATATTTGCAATTATTCCTGCTCAGAATAATAATACATTTACAATATATACATATAGTGGTATAAATAAACACAGAGATATGACAGACAACATTGTTTAGAACAGAAAAAGGAACTTAGGGACTTGTAAATATATTTGCAAAAGATTTCTGAAATAACACACAAACACACACACACATATATATATATATATATATATATATATATATATATATATATATATATATATATATATATATATATATATATATATATATATATATATATATATTTGAATATATATACAAGTATATGCAAGGATATATGTACAAATTCTAGCATTAATAATAATTTAAAAAATAAATAAAAAATGACTCCTAGAAATACAAATAGACATTAATTTCTGTGAAAGCATCATATAACAAATAAATATAAAAATAACTTTCTATGAGATATTGTTTGTTGAGGTATAAATCAATATATTTCTTGGACATTAACAGTTGAAAAATAAAAGATTAGCTTTAGAGAAATGTGCTTGTTCACGGACAGTAATGAAATGGTATAAATAAAATTGAGAAAAACCTGAATAACTGCGACATCGATGAATGTTAGTTAACACCAGACCGATGCTCTTCGCACCGTACTTGACGCAGGGGTTTTTGATAAATAAGGAGATCGTATTCAGATCCGCGGCAGCGACGTCTCACGAGCATATTGATGCTGGCGAATGCAACATAGTTGACACTTTGATAAATAGGCCCCAGAGTGTCTTGGCAACATAAGAACACTAAAAATCTCTGTTCAACAAATCAAAAACCAGTCAGCACAATACTATTGCAAAAAGTATATGTAATACCATAGGGAGCTTGAAATTACTTTATATTGTTGTCATTCATTTGGGAGACAAACTCACTTGTGTAGGTGACCAATTTCCATTTGTAGCTACTAAGTGGGATAAGTAATAGTTGGAAGATTCTATTTTTTGTTTCAGTTTGTAAAATTTGGGGTGAATCATAGTTCATTATTGAATAATTAGTGATGAGGTTTTTCCTAATTTTGATGCTTACAGAGGAATAAAACTAAAATGTGCTGTCACTCCCACACAAGCAGTGAAAGGGCACGTCAAAGATGAGTGTAACACGTCCACCTAGTTTTATTTACTTTCCCTTTGATATTTTCTCATTTGCTTTGCAGTAAAGGACAATGCTCCTGGCAGGCTATGAACTCTCTTACCTGTGCAACAGGTGCACTCTTTGCTGTCCCTTTGCAGACCCCCAGACCTGCTAGGATGTTCCCTGCTGTGTCTGGTCCATGAGACTCCAGACAATTTCCTCCTTGCTTAATGATCGCTGTCATTGTTTCCTTTTCAGGGATCCTGGAGATAGAAATAAAGAAGAATTAGTGGCAGAGATCTCTGACATAAGGCAACTGGACCCTCTCATACATCAGTCTACTCACTTCAGCTCAGGGTAGACATTCTCTAAGTACCACTGGAAAGGTTTGCAGTTCAGCTTTTTGCGCAGTTCAATGCGGTCCGACACACTGTGTGAAAAAAACGAGATAATGAAGATAATTACATAGCAGAGAGAAACACTGAATTAGACAAAGAAAAAGCAATGTGGAACTATCAGATCCACCTAGCATTGTGCATATTGTCGGACAATAGTATTACATAACATTCAGAAAATCTCCTAACCATTATATCTAGAAGAAACGGTATTCTACTCTTTATAATGTGAAGTCTCACGTGTGTGTTTACATTTGGCAGAGAGGGTGGTGTAGGTTCCGTGACCAATCTATTTTATTTCTCTAAACTTAGTGTTAATAGTGGATTAAGTAATTCACCATGTTTTCCATCAAGCATATCACATCTGGAGTGTGATGTTACCCTTATTAGAAATTGCAGTCTCGTTACTTTCATATTTGGGGTGTCTTGAATATATAGACTATGTTTTAATATTTGCCAATAAAGACTCTGTTCTTAGCACCCTCCACTTTATTTTACTCTATACTTGGTGTGTAATGGGTTACAAAATTCTATTTTACATTAACCACCTACTTTCAACAGTTTCAAGAATGTTGTTTCATGGGTGTAAGGATTTATCTTTGGCTGAGACCTAGGTACAGTTTCAGAGCCCTCCTACATTTTATTACTCTACATATCTCTGATGCTGTACAGTTTTGAAAATTGACATTTTTATATTGCCCAAGTGAGGGGGAAAATCTTCTCTTTCTAATGATGGGGTCATATCCAGACTGAGATAAGGGCTATTTAACTTTCTATTCCCAGGAACATGCCTGGGTGAGTAACTGTCCCATTTTCTCCCCTGTATTGGCCCATGTACAGCTATGAATCACACCTGACATAATTACATACTTATCCATCAGACATGTATTTTGGATAGTATTATCAGATCCATCTGGAATATCTATTAATATTATTATTGTTTTTTTCAGCACCCTATCATACTCTGCTGTATAATACCATAAATTAATAAAACAGGATGTGGCTATGCAAACCTAGAAAAAGAAGGATTCAAGTGTTTGCTCCCTATAATTGTGTCTATAAGGTAATTAGTGATAGCAAAAAAAAAGACGGTTGCCTCAAGGGTGAGTGTACAGTTTATATTAAGGATATTTTAAATATACTGGTTAGATAAGTTTCTCTTGCACAGACGTAAGAGACCATCTTAGGGAATTAGTCATTAAGATTTAAAACTTTGAAAATGTGGACAAAGTTTGAGTCTATTAGACTGAAGAAAAGCGTTCCAATAGACAGCTACCGCACAAGAGATGTCCTGGGAGGTGTGGAGCCATTTGTTAGAAACTGAATTAAGTGGACATTACACAATAAATAAATGCTAGACATAATCATGTATTTAAAGCAAAGCCAGGGAATAATATGTTGATGTGTTTTTTATATTATACTAGTTGTTTGAATATTGAAGAAATAAGCCTTAATTTATAGTGTGCATAAAGCAATGTGTTCTACCTTTTTGTTAACTAGGTTTCCCTAAGTTTAAATGCCTGTTATCTTTTTCTTTTCTTTTTTGAAATATTTTTATTAAAGGGATACTGAACCTACATTTTTTCTTTATTTATATTTAGCCACCAATTAGCAAGCGCTACCCAGATGCTGAACCAAAGATGGGCTGGGTCATAAGCTTAGATTCCTGTTTTTTCAAATAAAGATACCATGAGAACAAAGAAAATTTGATAATAGGAGTAAATTAGAAAGTTGCATGCTCTATCTGAATCGGGAAAGAAAAACTTTGGGTTCAGAATCCCTTTAAGGTAAAACATTTACAACTTCGCAAAATGCGCATGACACGTGTAAATACAGATCCAAAAATGATAGATAAAGCGTTATTTGAACTCTTGAGTAGAGGAGTATATATAAGATAGAGAACCTGCATAACGGTAATATAATGTGTGCTTAGTGTGGTGCAAGCTTCTATATAGAACTGCAAAAGCTCATCAGCAACATACAAAATAACTTATGGGAAGAAGCAATCTAGGAGAGATAATCGCTAAGGAGATGGCAAAATTGGCTGTAAAACATATACAATACAAACATAGGTGTATTATACTGAAGTAGGTTCAAACTTAAGGCCAGATTACAAGTGGAGCATTATTTAACGCTCCTGCTTGAGCATTAACTGCGCTAGAATAAGTTTTTTGTGCATGTCGGGTTGCACTAGTATGTATTATGAGTTGAAAGTAAACTTTTTTCGCTTGCGTGCTAACCTGACGAGTGTAAAAAAGTTGAAATTAGAATATCGCGTGTGCGTTCACGTATTCCCCTATAGAAATCAATGGATAAAAAAAGTGGGAAAAAAATGAATATCCAACTCACGCGCAAACCAGAATACATAACCCAACATGAAAATATAAATATTTCACATTCCAATGTATACATATACATTTTTAGACATGTATATGTATGTATCTCTATGTTAGTACCCTTTGCATGCCTTTTTTTTTTCCACCTAAGATCTTGTATCTTTGAGCCCTTATAGCTTTTTAGTGGAATATATTTTTTAAAAAAAACTAATAAAAATGAAGGGTGAGTTTTTCCAAGATGCTAGAATAATTTTAAACATAAACTGTTCATTTTTGAACATTGCTTAAACGTATCCAATACCAGACCTGCGAGGACCAAAATGCGTCTTATAGAATATGTAGAGAACTCTTGAGGCTTTTTCTGGACTTTCCTGCTGTGACCAATATGGGAACAACAACATCCATTCAGGTGCAGCAACGGCTATTCTTTCCTTAGACCAAAAAATGTCAAGCCTGGGATCTTGAATAGCAGGTGATTGTGCAGGGTCTGCAGAAATGTGAAGCTTTATTCCCAGGGTGCGTGTGTTAGATCTGGGGGGGATCCCCTTGATGAGCTCCAAATCGGTCCCTTCGCCTGGAAACTGATATGGCAAAGGGTCGGCAGAAGGCTCACTGTGATATGCTGGGGATATAGTGGAAGTTAGAGCAGGCAAATCAATCGGTGACAGAGGGTAAGAGAGTAGTTGCTTGAATAGCAGGTATTGAATAACTTGTGGGTGATGTCAATGGGAAAAGTGTCTCCATCATATAAATCTTGAATTGCTGCTGGTAGCCATCTAACAAGTTTCCCTAGGGTACATCCATAGGATTCTCAGTCATAGTTTAGTATGCAGAGCTGAGTGTTATGTAAATATCAAAAGGGCAGCTTTGATGTTTTATATCTGCAAACTTTGTTTACCGGGGAAGGTATTGTGGTAAAGGTCTCCCAAAGGTAGCCATGAGGCCCTCAATGGTCTGGAAAGATGGAGCTGGCAAGACTGTCAAAACTGGTATCAATCTGTGCAGACAATTGTCCGTTGTTGGGATCTTCACAGAAGATGTGCAGATGTTGTAAGGGAAACCAGATCCACCACGGATAGACTGTATCCTTTAAACAGCTCACACATTAACTGCCGGCCATGACAGCTGTCCGGACACCTAAATGCCTGTTATCTTATCTCCTCTGATGAGACCAGTTAGGGACAGTAATGAGTTACTAGACTAATAATCTCACATTGTTTAATGCCCCTGCAAGTAAGCAGGTATGGAAATATATTGAGACAAGGTGGGGTCACATGTACAGAGTGGTGCATTTAAAGTGTTATGGAGGGCTTTGGTTTCGAATTTTGAATCTTACGATAATGCACAATCAATGGAGCTCTACTTCATACCACTGCCACATATGTAAGAAAAAACAGTACTATACAATCTACATGGCACCTAAGTCTTAACACTTAACACATAAAAACTTACTTCCCAAAGGACTTTCCCACAGCTGAGGGCCGTGCTTGGTAGTAATACTGCTTAAACTCATCCATCCACACTTCTGCTGTTCTTTTGGTGTTTCTGGAAGTGAAGAGGAAAAATATTTTACACTGAGTGAAACTAAGTTCTAATCATGTGAGAAGTGATATAATATCTTCACTAGTGAAAAAATCATTATAGGTTCTGGTGAGCTTAACTTATTCAAATAAAAGGAAACATCTGCCTTCTTGCCTATCTCTTTTGCATACGATGTTACATTTATTAGCTGTTGTATTAATTCTCTACCCAGGGGGAAAACTTAATGTTTTACTCTAATTCAAGGGCCTCTCCATATGTTGCTAAACCTTATGACCTTCTGTGTAGGTCTTATATCAGTATTCACTCAAGAATGAAGTGCTAACTGGCTTGATTTTTTTTGTTTAAACAAAGTTAAAGTGAATGTAAATTTTCATAAGTCAGTGCCTGTTTTTTTTGTTTAAAAATAAAAAACAGAGGCACTTTCATTCATGAAAGTTTACATTGCAGCGTATTTTAGAAATACTTATCTTTTTCTTCAGTAAAACCGGATCGGTGATTCCCCACCTGCAGTTCCTCTGTACATACGTCAATAATGATGAAATCGGCTTCCTCCAATCATGGCTCCCCCCCCCAGAGCGTCCATCTCGTGAGGCCACACATTTATTGGAGGAACCCGGTTTCGTCATTGCTGTGTAAGTACCGCAGGAAGAAGCGGGCGGGGGATCGCCGATCCGGTTTTGGTGAAGAAAAAGGTAAGTATTTGTAAAATGCGCTGCAATGTAAACTTTCATGAATGAAAGTGCCCCTGTTTTTAAAAGTATTTTTAAAAACCGGGCACTGATTCATGAAAATTTACATTCACTTTAATGTTATGTACATCTGCAAAAACCAACAGGAGTTTGGGAGGAGGAAGCCTTAACTTTTTTTTTAGAGGTGCTCACACTACACATACTTAATATAAGTTAGAGCATTTCCATCAGGGAATTCATAGGGATGTCGCTTTCTGAAAACATGACCAACCCGGCTACATGGTACAATCTCCAAACTGCCTCCACACATCCAGACACGGAAGGAGAGCTCTGTAAAACATGTTTTACAATAGACTGTAAAAAAGACAGACAGTAGCTACAACATAATACTGAGACAAATAATATGCACATAGACCTTAATATAAAAAATAACGTCAGATTCTACTGAGAAAGTATGCATGCAATTGTCTGTTATAAAGTAAAAAAAAACCTTTTTATGCATTTGAAACATATTTTATAAATTACATGAAAAGCCCTGAATAACTTAAAAGAATACACAGAGATTCCCATGGCAGACCTTAGTATAAACATTGTTGAGGAGATTGCCATGCTATTTGAAGTCTTGTTCCAGACATTATTGACCTTCCCAATGTCTCAGTGCCGCCACAAGAATCTAATGGTCACAAAAATATGATTTGACTACTATGGTCAAAATGGTGGAATTGTGCAAACTCATGCTAACCCACAGTGGGATCCCAGCATCTGCGAGATTTCTGCATAACTTGGCTGTCAAGATTGCTGCAATGACTTTCCTTAGGCTAAAAGGTTAGGGTTGAGGCTTGGAAATATTATACTGCCTTTTTTTTGCATCAATTATTATTATTATTATTATCATTTATTTATAAAGCACCAGCAGATTACGCAGTTCTATACAAATAATAAAAACATTACAGGGATACAGTAATACACAAACAAGTACAGTAGGGCAAATAACAGTTGTAGGTGTAATAATTGAGTTATACAAAAGGAGAGGAATGCCCTGCCCTTGAGCACAATGAGTAGTAGTTAACTTTAAACACAAAGTGGCCTATAGGTATAGAGGCTCTCAAGCTTACAATCTAAAGGAGAGGGAATGGACACAGAAGGTAAGGGAGAAATTAAATATGTCTGATGTAAGGCAGAGTGAACTGAGAGTGAGTGATAACATGGGGGGTGGTAGTGTGTGGTGACTGAGTAAGTGAGGTTTGGAAAAATGTAAAAGAATGTGGTAAAATGTCAGTACAAAGGCTGTGAGTCTGAAGTGGTTTCTCTATCTTGGATTATTAGTGAAAGCTGCTCATAATTACTGTTAGAAGGTGTCTGTATATATTAAGGTAAACAATAGGGTGGGTGGTGGTGGGAAGGGATTGGAGGGCTAGTGCGTGCAAATGTGGAGTCTGATGTTAGGTGAGAGGCTTGTAAAATTTCTTTGCAAATCTGGAGTCTGATGTTAGTTTTGAGGCTGCGGAAAGAGAAAGGAGGGTAAACATGGGAGGAGGGGTTTGAGACACAGCAGAGGGGGAGAAAAAGTTTAGAAACAAAGATTGAAGATAAAGATTGGAGAAAAAAAGAATGGAATGTTACAATGAGATTTAAAAATAATTCTATGATAGCCCAACAGAAAATAAATAATTGCACTCAGTGGGGCATATGTATCAAGCTCCGAATGGAGCTTGATGCCCCGTGTTTCTGGCGAGCCTGCAGGCTCGCCAGAAACAGCAGTTATGAAGCAATGAAGCAGCGGTCACAAAGACCGCTGCTCCATAACCTGTCTGCAATAAACTCCTTTAACACTTGCGCATAACTCTTAACGCGCCACTCATAATCTGGCCTAAGGGGGAAGGGAGAAAAAAGAGAATGGAAATAATAAGTGTTTCCATTTAAGGTTGTATTCCAAGGATGCATGATTCCATTTAGAAAAGCACCAACAAACCAATCAAATTAGCACTAGATGGCATCACTGTTTCCTGCAATGTAGTGCTCTGGATGCCTACCTAGGTAGCTCACAGAATATCATGGGAACTAAATAACATTTACTTACTATTATCAAATTTAAAGTTTTTTTTTAAAAACAGTATGCTCGATCTAAATCACAAAACATTTTTAGGGGTTTCATCAAATAATAATAATACATCTGGGGAATTTGGAGGGATACTGCCCTCACTGCCCTAAGGAACCAGCCACCACTGGTAAGCTTCAATTACAATATTTTCTTTATTGGCACCAGATATCAAGGTTTCAGTTTCAGTCCATATTTGCAGCACGATACTAGTTGATAAATGGACCCATCTGCAAAAGAGGTTTCACTTGAAAAACCTGAACTTTTTTTTCGGTTGTTGTTATCAGAAACTAAATCAGGAATTATAACTGACAAATTCAATGACCATTTCACACCTCTAAATATTAAATTTTATGTGTTTGGACTGATCCCATTCTAGAGTATGTAAGGAAAATAATAATTTACATATGAAAATGAACATTTTCTATTCCAAATCCATCCTGATAACTGTTAAACAATCTGGGTATACTGTATATACTGGGCATGTTTGCTCAATTATTTTATTTTTAACTTTTAATATTTTGAAAGTACATTTTTTTAAAACTGTTTTCAATCATTGATTGATATTTGTGGAGAACAGTGCAGGAAGTGGCTACAACTGATATCATTTATAATTCCATAAAAATATTAAAAAATATTAAACCCTATTGGACAGAACAAGCTTTGACTGCTGAATACTAGTATATATCTTTTTTTTTTTTTAAAGTTTCTTTAAAAAGAAAATGTATTTAAAATAGACTTAATATGTGGGGGTTTTTTTAACTTAGAAGAACATAGAATGTTGTAATATTTTTATTACTGTAAGAACATTGTGATGTAATGTTCTAGCTTTTGTACATTCGGATTATTGAAAACATGAATATTAGGACCTTGCAAAAGACCTTTTTGCTCACCAACAAGCAACGTTTAAATCATGACAACACAGTTACCGCTTGAAATTCCTTTTTAGAAATAAAAATACTGCAAATTGCAATCACGAAAATGACACTACAAAATAAAAATAAAAATCTTAAGAACAAGATTGCTAAATGTTATATCCATTTAGCAATTCCTTTTCTCACGTTTCCTGCAGAACGTATTAGCTGTATAAGATATAACTTATTAAATACATGTCCTGCCCACTACAAAATAACAATTAATATAGGTTTAATGAATCTAGACCAAATATTCATAAAAACATCTAAAATGTCATCTGTGGCCATTTCAGAGTATATTGCAACATAATAGAATTATTTCAAAATGTCTTGAAATTCTCACAAATATCGACATTGCTGCACATTATAAAGTCCATTTAGGTTTTAAATTTGATAAGTGAAAAAGGGTCCTTTGACATTGATTGGATTGTGATTACCTTGAACAGTAACTGATAAATATCGGCCCCTGGATTGTAATTGAGGCTTATATTACAAAATGAATGTGCATTACATTATGCAAGCCAACTTTAAAAGTATCTTTAAATTTAAAATATTATGTGAAACTGTAGTTTTGGGGAGAAAACACTTCATGTTCATAAAGAAACAGTTAACTGCGCCTCTTTTAGGGCTTGTTTCCCTAAAGCTTTCTGGTCTGATGAGAGCCTATAAGATGTTTTATAGGCAATTTTAACATTGGGAGCTGTGTATCTTATTAAGGGGTGTACAATAATATTCTTTATGTGAAGGAGACAATTACGTTATAATATAATGTTCAGTAAAAGAAGCTGATGACTTTGCCATGCCAGTGAGTTTTTGAGAATTGAGCCCTTACTGTAAAGTACCCAGGATTCATTTGGGATTATTGCTGCAGATTCAGAAACTCACCAAAGTTCTCTCCTCCCCAAATATCCATCTGAACATCATATTTCCCGAGCTGATTAAACCACGATTTGTCAATTACAAAAATTCCTCCAGCGATCACAGGAGTCCTGAAACCAGAAGACCATGTTAAATCTGGACCTATCAATCTAATCCATCGCACTTTATATAACCTATGTGGGGCACTACAATGTTAAAAATGCATCAGAGATGTAACCATGTTAATTGCTATATTAATCAGTTCCTTACTATTGTTCTTGATTAGTTTGTTTGGTCCTTTACTTTTTTAATGGAAATAAAGAAGAATTGACAAAACACAAAAAGGGAAATTTGATATGTGACTGAGGGCTGCAAACCTATCCAGGTAATTCAGGGGTTTATTCTTGATTTGCAAAACTCTGCATATTGTACTAGAAAAGTGACAGTTTTAAAATTTTCAAATCATGTATTTAGTATGCAGCTGTTTTGTAATTCAGTGCTTAATTGCTGACACCTACTATGCATATATAACAAAAATGACTTTAATCGCAGCCCTAACCAACATTTTAATTACTGCACGAGATCTGTCACAACATTTTAAATTGTAACACAGCAATTACAGTGTTTTAATGGGATATCTTGTGGGATTACCGCAGAGCTGGCAGCTCAATAACAGCAAACAATAGAGGAGAAGAATGAGAAAGGCTGATACCTTATGGGGGAGGTTGGATCAGTGCGAATCATCTTCTGTTCAATGGGGATTTGTTCCCATTTAAAATGAAGGCTCCAGTCAAACCCTAATGAAAAGACATTACACATAAACATTTTATTTTCCCAATAAGCTATAAAATAAATACATTTACTGACATAGTGCAACATTAGGACATTTGCCTACACCATTTAAAGGGACAGTAAACGCCTTGTAATTCAAATACATTTCTGTTGTCTTGCTATAGAATGACACATTAGTCTGCCAAACTCCACCCACTACTTGCTTCATTTGGAAGGGCCAGTCTGGGCTTGAGTCTGCAACAAAGTTAGCCACTGTTATAATGTTAGTAGTGCATTGTTTTGCAGTTGTAATCTTTTAAATCCAATTAGACCAAATATATGTAGCAGGGTTAGCCTTGATAATTCTGCAATGTGCTTTTTCAGTTCTGAGAATTATAAAAGTCACAATCTTCAGAGCTAAATGACATGAAAAGCAGGTAAAATAAATAAAGTATATTGCAAAGTCATTTTACTAACCATTTTGGGCTAATGTGTGCTGGTATTACAAGTTAACAGCAATGCAATATAGCGCGCTTTCATAGGTTCCAATGGGAGCCTCGTTCTGATGCCGCCAGAGGCACATGAACACATATGCTCTGCATGTCCCGTGTAGAGTGGTTATGTTAGTGAAGACTCAGTTTGCGTCATACAAGCCTCTCTAAACAGGAGAGATGTCTGAATGCTGGTTAGCACTTTAAAAAATGGCTCAAAATATACTCATAAAACACATTATTTTTAAATACGTATCGCTTTGGTGTGTTAATTGAAAATACAAATGGTGTTTTTATTCTTTTGCTGATATAATTATATCCAGCGGGGCACCCTATAGTGAGGCTGTCACGAGACAATGAGAGTACATACAGAAGACCGCGTTGCCAGATAGATTAAAAGGATTAAAACATGAATCATGAGTATAGCTATTTATTTAGATGATATTTCTAGATTGTTTATTGATTTTTTAGATGAAGCAAAGCTTGCTGCATATATTTATACTCGTCCATTGAATCTCTACACGGAATAACTACTATTGAACTCTTGTTATAAAATACGGGTGAAATAAGCCCCTGATTTTGCAGTGCATTATATGTGGTTGTTTTAACCATATATAATGCACTGGTGCATAGTGTATGATCAGCATATGTACATATGCAGCGGAACCAGTGATAACTTTTCCTAGAAACATTTTTGCTAGTGCAAGTATAATGCAAAAATGTTTCAATGGAAAGCATGCACATTCATTTAGACTGTTATGTCCCTTTAAGGATATGCACTGGCATACAGTATATTCTGCTGAAAAAAATACATAAATGCCAGAGGTAAAATTAACAAATTTTAATAAAGTTTATTCAAAAAAATAAACATAGATTTAATGTTTAATAAAGTTTTTTCAACTCTCATCTTACCTCCCCGGAGATCGGCAGACGCTGCCAAATATGCAAAGTTATCCAAGCTGATGACATCAATAATTGGACTCACTACCCGAGAGTGATCCTACAACAGCAGAGATCAAGGTAAGGTGGGGTTCCTCATTCGCTTGTATAAAAATTACAACTTTAATCAAATACATATTGACTCACCTCTTTAACCCTCTGCAACAGAGGCTGCAGCCACTCATTGTTGACCTCACAGTGGCTGTCTAAGAATGTCAGAATCTGAGCAATAGCTACTTCTGCTCCTCGAACCCGAGATCGGATCAGCCCTGAGAACAGTAAGAGGAGGTTGTGTGAGCACTGCTAGAAGCTTCAGAGAGTTGTATGAGGGGAAAAAAAATTCCAAAGCCAAACTTCACACACCATTTGCCTTATTTAGAGAAGACAATGTATTACATGTGTTGTTTTGCAGTTGATGAATACAATTAAGAAGAGATATGTAGCAGGGTTAGCCATAAGAAGGCAGTGGTGTGCTTTTTTTAAGTTTTGAAAATTAGAAAATCTACAATTTTCAGAGCTAAATTACATGAAAAGGGCAAAATATAATGCAAATGTATTTCATTACACACAATAAAACATTTTGAAAGAAAATCTCAAGATGTTTACTGTCCCTTTAAAGGGATTTTAAATAGTGCTCCTATTGTAAAAACAAATATGTTAAATCAAAGTTAAAATAAAAAGAAACAGATGATGTAGAAACAACAGCTGACTTGGTTTCTTGTAAGAGAGCAGACATGTTTTGAACTTAAGTTGCATTCTGCCTCTACTGAGCATGAACAAAACAGACTTAGGGGCCGATTTATCATTGCCCGAATGGGGCCGTATTCCCGTTTCCGCGCAAACCTTCAGGCTCACCGGAAACAGGCGTTAAGAAGCAGCTTAACGCACCATACCACACTACACAAGGAGGCTTTTCGGTAACACGTAATGGCAGTGCTATGGAGAGTGCAATAACGCAAATTCTTTGGCGTTATTTTCGCACCCTGTTTAGCGCAAAACTGGTAATCTAGGTGAATGCTTTTTAAGGGTCAACATACAAATCTAACCATTTGTAATCACTTATACACATAGTAGGTATGAATTAATTAAATAGGCTTATTTATTGCCTATTGTTGTCACCCATTCAGAATTATATGAATTTATTTTATTCATTCAAGTCTATATTAACACTGCATTGGAGCCTATTTTGTATCCCATTCTAAAAGTGTAACATCTGATTAGTGGAACAGAATCTAAAAGTAGTTGAGTCTAGCTCCATTAGCAAAGTATATGTTCCTGTCAGAAACCATGTGCCTCCATTTTAATTAACTATCGGCTAGATTTAGAGTTCTGCGGCCAAAGGGGTGCGTTAGCTACGCGTGCATTTTTCCCCCAGCACCTTTTAAATACCGCTGGTATTTAGAGTTCACAGAAGGGCTGCGTTAGGCTCCAAAAAAGGGAGCGTAGAGCATATTTAACGCCACTGCAACTCTTGATACCAGCTGTGCTTACGGACGCGGGCAGCTTCAAAAACATGCTCGTGCACAATTCCCCCATAGAAAACAATGGGGCTGTTTGAGCTGAAAAAAAACCTAACACCTGCAAAAAAGCAGCTTTCAGCTCATAACGCAGCCCCATTGTTTCCTATGCGGAAACATTTCCTAAGTCTGCACCTAACACCCTAACATGAACCCCGAGTCTTAACACCCCTAACCTTACAATTATTAACCCCTAATCTGCCGCCCCCGCTATCGCTGACCCCTGCATTTTATTATTAACCCCTAATCTGCCGCTCCGTACACCACCGCAAGCTACATTATAGCTATGTACCCCTAATCTGCTGCCCCTAACACCGCCGACCCCTATATTATATTTATTAACCCCTAATCTGCTGCCCCCAACGTCGCCTCCACCTACCTACAATAATTAACCCCTAATCTGCCGACTGCCGCTATTATAATAAAGTTATTAACCCCTAATCCACCTCACTCCCGCCTCAATAACCCTATAATAAATAGTATTAACCCCTAATCTGCCCTCCCTAACATCGCCGACACCTAACTTCAAGCATTAACCCCTAATCTGCCGACCGGAGCTCACCGCTACTATAATAAAATTTTTAACCCCTAAAGCTAATTCTAACCCTAACCCTAACACCCCCCTAACTTAAATATAATTTAAATCTAACAAAATAAATTAACTATTATTAAATAAATTATTCCTATTTAAAGCTAAATACTTACCTGTAAAATAAACCCTAATATAGCTACAATATAAATTATAATTATATTGTAGCTATTTTAGGATTTATATTTATTTTACAGGTAACTTTGTAATTATTTTAACCAGGTACAATAGCTATTAAATAGTTAATAACTATTTAATAGTTACCTAGTTAAAATAATTACAAAATTACCTGTAAAATAAATCCTAACCTAAGTTAAAATTAAACCTAACACTACACTATCGATAAATAAATTAAATAAAATACCTACAATTACCTACAATTAAACCTAACACTACACTATCAATAAATTAATTAAATACAATACCTACAAATAAATACATTTAAATAAACTAACTAAAGTACAAAAAATAAAAAAGAACTAAGTTACAAAGAATAAAAAAATATTTACAAACATTAGAAAAATATTACAACAATTTTAAACTAATTACACCTACTCTAAGCCCCCTAATAAAATAACAAAGCCCCCCAAAATAAAAAAAATGCCCTACCCTATTCTAAATTAAAAAAGTTCAAAGCTCTTTTACCTTACCAGCCCTTAAAAGGAACTTGTGTGGGGCATGCCCCAAAGAATTCAGCTCTTTTGCCTGTAAAAGAAAAATACAACCCCCCCCCCAACATTACAACCCACCACCCACATACCCCTAATCTAACCAAAACCCCCCTTAAAGGGACACTGAACCCAAATTTTTTCTTTTGTAATTCAGAAAGAGCATGCAATTTTAAGCAACTTTCTAATTTACTCCTATTATTAATTTTTCTTCGTTCTCTTGCTATCATTATTTGAAAAAGAAGGCATCTAAGCTTTTTTTTTGTTTCAGTACTCTGGACAGCACTTTTTTATTTGTGGATGAATTTATCCACCAATCAGCAAGGAAAACCCAGGTTGTTCACAATAATGGGCAGGCATCTAAACTTACAGTCTTGCATTTCAAATAAAGATACCAAGAGAATGAAGAAAATTTGATAATAGGAGTAAATTAGAAATGTGCTTAAAATTTCATGCTCAATCTGAATCACGAAAGAAAATTTTTGGGTACAGTGTCCCTTTAAATAAACCTAACACTAAGCCCCTGAAGATCATCCTACCTTATCTTCATCACGCCGGGTTCACCGATCGATCCAGAAGAGCTCCTCCGATGTCTTGATCCAAGCCCAAGGGGGGGGCTGAAGATGTCCTTGATCCGACTGAAGTCTTCATCCAAGCGGGAGCTGAAGAGGTCCATGATCCGACTGAAGTCTTCTATCAAGCGGCAACTTCAATCTTCTTTCTTCCGGATCCATGTTCATCCCGCCGACGCGGAACATCCATCTTCACCGACGACTTCCCGACGAATGACGGTTCCTTTAAGGGACGTCATCCAAGATGGCGTCCCTCGAATTCCGATTGGCTGATAGTATTCTATCAGCCAATCGGAATTAAGGTAGGAAAATTCTGATTGGCTGATGGAATCAGCCAATCAGAATCAAGTTCAATCTGATTGCCTGATCCGATCAGCCAATCAGATTGAGCTCGCATTCTATTGGCTGATCGAAACAGCCAATAGAATGCGAGCTCAATCTGATTGGCTGATTGAATCAGCCAATCGGATTGAACTTGATTCTGATTGGCTGATTCCATCAGCCAATCAGAATTTTCCTACCTTAATTCCGATTGGCTGATAGAATACTATCAGCCAATCGGAATTCGAGGGACGCCATCTTGGATGACGTCCCTTAAAGGAACCGTCATTCGTCGGGAAGTCGTCGGTGAAGATGGATGTTCCGCATCGGCGGGATGAAAGTTTATTTAAGGGGGGTTTGGGTTAGATTAGGGGTATGTGGGTGGTGGGTTGTAATGTTGGGGGGGTTGTATTTTTCTTTTACAGGCAAAAGAGCTGAATTCTTTGGGGCATGCCCCACAAAAGGTCCTTTTAAGGGCTGGTAAGGTAAAAGAGCTTTGAACTTTTTTAATTTAGAATAGGGTAGGGCATTTTTTTATTTTGGGGGGCTTTGTTATTTTATTAGGGGGCTTAGAGTAGGTGTAATTAGTTTAAAATTGTTGTAATATTTTTCTAATGTTTGTAAATATTTTTTTATTTTTTGTAACTTAGTTCTTTTTTATTTTTTGTACTTTAGTTTATTTAAATGTATTTATTTGTAGATATTGTATTTAATTAATTTATTGATAGTGTAGTGTTAGGTTTAATTGTAGGCAATTGTAGGTATTTTATTTAATTTATTTATTGATAGTGTAGTGTTAGGTGTAATTGTAACTTAGGTTAGGATTTATTTTACAGGTAATTTTGTAATTATTTTAACTAGGTAACTATTAAATAGTTATTAACTATTTAATAGCTATTGTACCTGGTTAAAATAATTACAAAGTTACCTGTAAAATAAATATAAATCCTAAAATAGCTACAATATAATTATAATTTATATTGTAGCTATATTAGGGTTTATTTTACAGGTAAGTATTTAGCTTTAAATAGGAATAATTTATTTAATAATAGTTCATTTATTTCGTTAGATTTACATTATATTTAAGTTAGGGGGGTGTTAGGGTTAGGGTTAGAATTAGATTTAGGGGTTAAAAAATGTATTATAGTAGCGGTGAGCTCCGGTCAGCAGATTAGGGGTTAATGCTTGAAGTTAGGTGTCGACGATGTTAGGGAGGGCAGATTAGGGGTTAATACTATTTATTATAGGGTTATTGAGGCGGGAGTGAGGCGGATTAGGGGTTAATAACTTTATTATAATAGCAGCGTGGTCCGGTCAGCAGATTAGGGGTTAATAAGTGTAGGCAGGTGGAGGCGACGTTGAGGGGGGCAGATTAGGGGTTAATAAATATAATATAGGGGTCAGCGGTGTTAGGGGCAGCAGATTAGGGGTACATAAGTATAGCGTAGCTTGCGGCGGCGTGCGGACGGCAGATTAGGGGTTAAAAAATGTAATTAGAGTGGCGGCGATGTGGGGGGACCTCAGTTTAGGGGTACATAGGTAGTTTATGGGTGTTAGTGTACTTTAGAGCACAGTAGTTAAGAGCTTTATAATCCGGCGTTAGCCCATAAAGCTCTTAACTACTGACTTTTTTCTGGGGCTAGAGTTTTGTCGTTAGATTTCTAACACTCACTTCAGCCAAGACTCTAAATACCGGCGTTAGAAAGATCCCATTGAAAAGAAAAGGATACGCAAATGGCGTAGGGGGATCTGCGGTATGGAAAAGTCGCGGCTGCAAAGTGAGCGTTAGACCCTTTCCTGACTGACTCCAAATACCAGAGGGCGGTAAAAAACAGCGTTAGGAGCCTCTAACGCTGGTTTTGACGGCTACCGCCCAACTCTAAATCTAGCCGTATGTTTTAATAAAGTTTTTCTTTATCTCAGTTTATCTCAAATCTGCTGTCTCTCTGGTGTCTAAATCTAATCACAGCTCACGCTACCCTTACTTAGTAAACTGTAAGATAAAGCTGAATATTGGTCTGATACGCTGTGAAAAGTACAGAGATATGAGGAAAAAACTCAGGAAGTATGGACCATTCCTAGTAACAGCGCATAAACTTACCTTCTCTGCGGTTGTTTCTCAGGCATCTCACCTTTGGAATTTTGACAAGAAGCTGGCAATCATCAGCTGTGGGAAGGAAAAAAACCTTGTGACTTACACAGTGTTAATGCAATTCATCTCACAAGTGTCTGCTCCCAAATACTAATTTATTAATAAAAAAATCTGTACTCAGCAACAATGTTCCACAACTCTATTCTGTAATAATTACATATAGTCTATTACAGCAACATGTAATTCTTGATTTTTACTGGAAACAGTAGCTACTAACCCTGTCCATCCATACTCTACCCCACACAAGGGTGATGGTCATACATTTACATTAAACCTTACATGGAACATGAGGACTATAAGTTTGTTACATCACCTTACAGCAAATAACAGCACTGCACATCACATACTCTAGACCAGTGCATTTTAACCTTTTTTTGGCGTGGCACACTTTTTTACATTAAAAAATCCTGTGGCACACCACCATCCCAAAATTTTAAAAAAATCACACATTGTAGCCTAATACAGCCTATATATACACATACACACAAACACACACATACTGTATGTATTGTGCTGTTATGCCATGCCTCCTACAAACTACCCCTGCACTGGGAGTAAAAAACAAGCAAAGTTTAAAAAATATGTCACACTGTTGTCAGTCTGCCGTGGCACACCTGAGGATCTCTCACGGCACACTAGTGTGCCACGGCACACTGGTTGAAAAACACTGGTCTAGACAGCTAAATGACCATATACTGCACCATACTGTGAAAGTGAGGGCTCCTTACAGGGGTTGAAAAATATAATTTTTTACTAGCCAGGAGAAAAAAATACTAGTCAAGAAATAAACATTAACCCAGGGGTTGGCAAATTTGTTTAAACTTTAGGAGCCAGTGAGAATATTTAGGAGCCAGTCATACTTTTAAGAGCCAGGCAGTGGTATTTGTATATAGAATTATTGAGACTAACCCAAAAAGTTAGGAGCCAGGAGTAAAATTCTAAGTGGCTATCTTGCTCCTGGATTTGTCGAGCCCTGCATTAGCCCACTAAATAGAAAATAGATAGGGACTAGTGGAGACTTTACTAAAAAATCACTAACTACACAAACAAATTTAACCTTTGCTAAACACCGACTATGAAATTAGATTTGAAAGTCCAAAAAAAGTACTTACGATCTGTGCTGAAGTCATCCACCAAAATAATTTCCTGAATTAAATTTGCAGGACTTCGAATCAAAACACTGTGTAGAGAAATGGAAGAAATATGTCTCTGGTGAGAATTGCAGCGTTACCATTATGCCTCAGCAAGAGTTCATCTGCCACATGAATTGGTCTGGGCAGAGCTACAAACAGTCTAAGTGTATACAATTCTTACATAGTCACATCCAAGCACCACTGATGTAGAGAATGTGTGCAGCGGACATCTGTTGCGTTTCTGAAAATAAGTTCTTGGAAAGCAAATGTGCTGTGTGGGAGAATTTTGGAGATGATCTTTCATCAGTATTCTTCCATTATTTCTTATAAACTTTTCATCACAGCTATGACAGTGTGTGTGTGTAACGATTTCTCACAGAACACAGTACCAATTGTATATTGACTATTTAATATGTCCCGACTCCGCCAAGCTTGAAAACTGCTCTCACGATATGTAATGTTTTCATTGTTCTAATACTAGAAAATATGCAGTGGTGTCAAACAACAAAATGGCAACACTACAAAATACGTCCACACAGAATACCCAGGTATTTTTACTCAACAGTTCGTACAACACATAATTTCCAGTGTTCCACACCACAGACACAATGCTATGAAAACACACAATATATTTTGTATTCTCATTAACAGAAGATGTTCTCATACCTCTCAACAAATACAGTATTCACACACCACAAAACAGACACTGTGTTCTCATACAATGCAGCATTTATGTAAAATATACCTAATATTCTAACACCACACCCAGTGTTCTCACATTGCACAACATGCACAATGACATCACACCCCAGCATGCACAGCTGTAATGCAAAATATTGCATGCGAAGTACACAATACAGAATGCATTTTATTAACACACCATACAACTTCAAATGTTCCACTTCCAAGCCATAAAGCATGAATAGTATCACACTTCATACAAAGGCACACTGTCGTCACACCATACAAAAAGCACAGTATTGTTACTGTACTGCATCATACAGTGTTCTCTATACCCCTGTCCTGGTTTCACTATCCTCCCCCCACCCCCCAGGACAAAGAGTGCCTAACGTCTGCAAGAGCCTCTGTGCCTTTTTAAATCTAGTTTTAAAGTTCACCTCATAGTGTGCTGTCCAGCATATTTGAGTTGTTTCTGAACTACGCAGATCATATAAAAATGTTGTTCCCTCCATTATTGCAGTGTCAACCATCACTAGTGATCTTTAGTTTGCTCCTTGTTTGACCAGTTTGTTACCTACCCAATATGCCCACTGGCCTGTTACCTTCCTATAACATCTGTTGGACATTTGTTACCTCCCTATAGTAACCGTTGGCCTGTTGTATGCCTCATATGCACACTGGCTTGTAACCTGCCTACTTACCCATTCCTTGCCTATTGTACCTGCTGGCTGTTTGGTACTTGCCTATAATGCCCTCTGTATATTTAATCTTCAGTTTCTTAATATATTTGATCATTCAACTACTTCCTTATTCAAAAAAAAGTGTTTGTGGTATTTGTTTTAATAAAGCTTTAAAAGGGACATTAAACATTTTGTGATGGTAATATAAAATGATAAATCATATATATAAGAAAAACTCTGCAATATACTTTCATTATTTATTTTGTCCCCTTTTCCTGTAATTTCATTCAGAAATTGTGAGCTTTTCATTTACTGTTAGAAAGTGCAAAACACTATTCTATTTCTCACAATCATTGGCTGCACAATCTAGTGACCTATTTATAACTGTCCCTAATTGGCAACAGCAGCGAAGGTAACCTAAGTTACAACATAAAATAATAATTGTGAGGGGGGGGGTGGAAGACTTTTGTTTTATAGACACTAAAATTTTACACTTATTTTGTCAATATTTAAACAGCTAATGAAACTTTTAAAATACATTTACATGTTATTCTCAGACTAATCTTTTCTTTTGATGCATCATTCTATCTAGCATTTGTTTAGTGTTTAATGTCCCTTTAAGGCATTTTTAACCTCTCAACTGGTTCATAGCTACTTGTCATAGACGTCTTACACTTGTAAACATCATAATAAGGACCAGAATCTGTACCTTTAGTGTACATTACTGCACTCATAATATGCATTGAAATGGAAAAACATAATTTATGTAAGAATTTACCTGATAAATTCATTTCTTTCATATTGGCAAGAGTCCATGAGCTAGTGACATATGGGATATACAATCCTACCAGGAGGGGCAAAGTTTCCCAAACCTCAAAATGCCTATAAATACACCCCTCACCACACCCACAATTCAGTTTAACGAATAGCCAAGCAGTGGGGTGATAAAGAAAGGAGTAGAAAGCATCAACAAAGGAAATTTGGAAATAATTGTGCTTTATACAAAAAATCATAACCACCATAAAAAGGGTGGGCCTCATGGACTCTTGCCAATATGAAAGAAATGAATTTATCAGGTAAATTCTTACATAAAT
This sequence comes from Bombina bombina, assembly GCF_027579735.1. NCBI lineage: Eukaryota > Metazoa > Chordata > Amphibia > Anura > Bombinatoridae > Bombina > Bombina bombina. Next base: position 272,867,151 of record NC_069499.1, read on the forward strand.
TATGTTTTCTTTCATGTAATTGGCAAGAGTCCATGAGCTAGTGACATATGGGATATCAATACCCAAGATGTGGAGTCTTCCACTCAAGAGTCACTAGAGAGGGAGGGAATAAAACAAAAAACAGCCATAATCCGCTGAGAAATAATCCACAACCCAAAAATAAGTTATTTTCCCTTTTGAAAGAAAAAAACTTAAATCAAAAAAGCAGAAGAATCAAACTGAAACAGCTGCCTGAAGAACTTTTCTACCAAAAACTGCTTCCGAAGAAGCAAATACATCAAAATGGTAAAATTTAGTAAATGTATGCAAAGAAGACCAAGTGGCTGCTTTGCAAATCTGATCAACTCAAGCTTCATTCTTAAAAGCCCATGAAGTAGAGACTGATCTAGTAGAATGAGCTGTAATTCTCTGAGGCGGGGTTTGACCCGACTCCAAATAAGCTTGATGAATCAAAAGTTTCAACCAAGAAGCCAAGGAAATAGCAGAAGCCTTCTGACCTTTCCTAGGACCAGAAAATAAATCAAATAGACTGGAAGTCTTCCTGAAATCTTTAGTAGCTTCCGCATAATATTTCAAAGCTCTTACCACATCCAAAGAATGTAAGGATTTCTCCAAAGAATTCTTAGGATTAGGACATAAAGAAGGGACAACAATTTCTCTACTAATGTTGTTAGAATTCACAACCTTAGGTAAAAATTGAAAAGAAGTCCGCAAAACTGCCTTATCCTGATGAAAAATCAGAAAAGGAGACTCACAAGAAAGAGCAGATAGCTCAGAAACTCTTCTAGCAGAAGAGATAGCCAAAAGGAACAACACTTTCCAAGAAAGTAGTTTAATGTTCAAAGAATGCATAGGTTCAAATGGAGGAGCCTGTAAAGCCCTCAGAACCAAATTAAGACTCCAAGGAGGAGAAATTGACTTAATGACAGGCTTAATACGTACTAAAGTTTGTACAAAACAGTGTATATCAGGAAGTATAGCAATTTTTCTGTGAAATAAAACAGAAAGAGCGGAGATTTGTCCTTTCAAGGAACTTGCAGACAAACCTTTATCCAAACCATCCTGAAGAAACTGCAAAATTCTAGGAATTCTAAAAGAATGCCAGGAGAAATTATGAGAAGAACACCATGAAATGTAAGTCTTCCAAACTCTATAATAAATCTTTCTAGAGACAGATTTACACGCTTGTAACATAGTAGTGATCACTGAATCAGAGAAACCTCTATGACTTAGAACTAAGCGTTCAATTTCCATACCTTCAAATTTAATGATTTGAGATCCTGATGGAAAAATGGACCTTGAGATAGTAGGTCCGGCCGTAACGGAAGTGGCCAAGGCGGGCAACTGGACATCCGAACCAGATCCACATACCAAAACCTGTGTGGCCATGCTGGAGCCACCAGCAACACAAAAGACTGTTCCATGATGATTTTGGAAATCACTCTTGGAAGGAGAACTAGAGGCGGGAAGATTTAAGCAGGTTGATAACACCAAGGAAGTGTCAGCGCATCCACTGCTTCCGCCTGAACATCCCTGGACCTGGACAGGTATCTGGGAAGTTTCTTGTTTAGATGAGAGGCCATGAGATCTATCTCTGGAAGCCCCCACATCTGAACAATCTGAGAAAATACATCTGGATGGAGAGACCACTCCCCTGGATGTAAAGTCTGGCGGCTGAGATAATCCGCCTCCCAATTGTCTACACCTGGAATATGCACCGCAGAGATTAGACAGATGCTGGATTCCTCCCAAGCAAGTATCCGAGATACTTCTTTCATAGCTTGGGGACTGTGAGTCCCACCCTGATGATTGACATAAGCCACAGTTGTGATATTGTCTGTCTGAAAACAAATGAACGGTTCTCTCTTTAGTAGAGGACAAAACTGAAGAGCCCTGAAAATTGCACGGAGTTCTAAAATATTTATTGGTAATCTCGCCTCTTGAGATTTCCAAACCCCTTGTGCTGTCAGAGACCCCCAAACAGCTCCCCAACCTGAAAGACTTGCATCTGTTGTGATCACAGTCCAGGTTGGGCGAACAAAAGAAGCCCCTTGAACCAAAAGATGGTGATCTATTCACCATGTCAGAGAGTGTCGTACATTGGGATTCAAGGATATTAATTGTGATATCTTTGTATAACCCCTGCACCATTGATTCAGCATACAAAGCTGTAGAGGTCTCATGTGAAAACGAGCAAATGGGATTGCGTCCGATGCTGCAGTCATGAGACCTAAAACTTCCATGCACATAGCCACTGAAGGGAATAACTGAGACTGAAGGAGCCGACATGCTGCGACCAATCTTAAACGTCTCTTGTCTGTTAGAGACAGAGTCATGGACACTGAATCTATCTGGAAGCCTAAAAAGGTGACCCTTGTCTGAGGAATCAAGAAACTTGTTGATTTGTGTGAGATTCTGCGGTATGTAAAGACTGAGCTAGTACCAAGATATCGTCCAAATAAGGAAACACCGCAATACCCTGTTCTCTGATTACAGATAATAGGGCACCCAGAACCTTTGAAAAGATTCTTGGAGCTGTTGCTAGGCCAAATGGAAGAGCAACAAATTGGTAATGCTTGTCTAGAAAAGAGAATCTCAGAAAATGATAGTGTTCTGGATGAATCGGAATATGAAGGTATGCATCCTGCAAGTCTATTGTGGACATATAATGTCCTTGCTGAACAAAAGGCAGAATAGTCCTTATCGTCACCATCTTGAAAGTTGATACTCTTACATAACAATTCAAAATTTTCAGATCCAGAACTGGTCTGAATGAATTTTCCTTCTTTGGGACAATGAATAGATTTGAATAAAACCCCAGACCCTGTTCCTGAAACGGAACTGGCATAATTAACCCTGAAAACTCCAGGTCTGAAACACACTTCAGGAAAGCCTGAGCTTTTACTGTATTTGCTGGTATGCGTGAGAAAAAAAAATCTTCTCACAGGAGGTCTTACTCTGAATCCTATTCGGTACTCCTGAGAGACAATGCTCTGAATCCATTGATTTTGGACAGAATTTATTCAAACATCCTTGAAAAATCTTAATCTGCCCCCTACCAGCTGAGCTGGAATAAGGGCCGCACCTTCATGCGGACTTAGCGGCTGGCTTTGGTTTCTTAAATGGCTTGGATTTATTCCAATTTGAGGAAGGTTTCCAACTGGAAACAGATTCCTTGGGGGAAGGATTAGGTTTTTGTTCCTTATTTTGTCAAAAGGAACAAAAATGGTTAGAAGCTTTGGATTTACCCTTAGGTCTTTTATCCTGAGGCAAAAAAACTCCCTTCCCCCAGTGACAGTTGAAATAATCGAATCCAACTGAGAACCAAATAACTTATTACCTTGGAAAGAAAGAGATAGCAATCTGGACTTAGATGTCATATCAGCATTCCAAGATTTAAGCCACAAAGCTCTTCTAGCTAATACAGCTAAAGACATGGATCTAACATCAATTTTGATAATATCAAAAATGGCATCACAAATAAAATGATTAGCATGTTGTAGTAGGCGAACAATGCTAGATATGTCAGAATCCAATTCATGTTGCGCTAAATTTTCCAACCAGAAAGTTGAAGCAGCCGCAACATCACCTAAAGAAATAGCAGGTCTGAGATGACCTGAATATAAATAGGCCTTCCTTAGATAAAATTCAAGCTTCCTATCTAAAGGATCCTTAAAGGAAGTGCTATCATCCATAGGAATAGTGGTACGTTTAGCAAGAGTAGAAATAGCCCCATCAACTTTGGGGATTTTTTCCCAAAACTCTATAGATTTTGCTGGTAAAGGATACAATCTCTTAAACCTTGAAGAAGGAATAAAGGAACTACCTGGCTTATTCCATTCCCTAGAAATCATATCAGAAATAGCCTCAGGAATAGGAAAAACACCTGGAGAAACCACAGGAGGTTTAAAAACAGCATTTAAGAGGGCGGAGCTGGCCGCAGCTAAGATGGCTGCTTAACTCCATAGCTCCGTTAACCGGCTCCATCAGCTATGCCTATTTAAGTCACATTTCTGGTACTACGCATCCTAAACTATGAGGAACTGATAAGTACTTGCCCAGGGAGGTTGGAGGCTGAATTTGAGACCCCGGAGTGCCATCTCAGCGGTAAGATCGTCGCTACTCGCAGTGCCCGTGTCACACGCTGTAAACCCTGAGACGCCGCAACGCAACAGACAGTGAAGGGCCCCAGCTGTGCCGGGAGAGAGAGGCCCAGACCTAACAGACTTGGACGACCGCAGGTAAATAGCGGTGATAGAAGGGAGCCCTCCCATACCCTCCCCGAGAGAGATATCTTGCCCGCGGGCTGCCGGACCTAGAGGTCCTCCCGTAACAGGCCGCCATCTTGCCATCCCCACACGCAGTCAGAGGCCGCAAGGGGCAAACAGAAAGTGCGCTGTTAAGGCGGAATTGAGAGCTTAACCGACAATTTTGAACTGCCTAGCGAGAAGAAGTGGGAGAGGGTCGGGGGAAAGGTAGTGAAGACTGGAGTGGCGAGAATTTGTTTGACTTACAGCAAGACATAAGATAATGCTTTGTAGCAACCCAGACCTATAAAACAAATTACGAGTCACAGCCCTACCATCACACAATCTTACATAGCCATTGAGGAATGCTGCTTTATAAATATAAACACTGGTCTACTGAAGCTAACACTTAAGCCAGCCCGGCCACGTGAGTGTGATTATACATCTTACCTATGACTTTTTTCCTTCTCCCTGTCCCTCCACTGCAACGGGGTAACTAAAGGTGCCCACTACACACTTGCTGAGATCCCTAAAAAATCTTTTTTTTGTTGTTTATTATTCTATAATGAATCCTAAACGCTCAACAAAGCCCATTAAACCACAGAAAATAAACAGCAATAGGGATAATGCGGTGGACCAATTTTTCTCCCCCACAGGAACTAAAGCAGCAATGATTTCTGAAAAGATCAGGTCGCCTATACAAAAGGTGACAACACCACAAAAAATAGGGGAAACCCCTGAGGAAAGCACCTCTGTGCCAAACACTATTCTCTCCACACTGGCATCCAAGCAAGACATTGCGGACATTATCCGCTCATGTATCCGAGAGGAAATAGCAGAAATGAAACAGGACCTGCACTCTATGGGCAACAGAGTTGAAGCATTAGAAGAATTTACAGACCACCTACAAGGAGAAATCAATACGACTCAGGGTGCCACAAAACATCATGCTGAATTGCTCTCTGACTTACACGACAAGATAGAAGATCTTGAGAATCGCAGCCGTAGGAAAAATGTCAGAATAAGAGGTATCCCTGAGGCGGTGCTTCCGAAAGACTTTCCGACTTACTTCCCAGCCCTCTTTGCACATCTTAGGAGCACTACTCCGACTACAGATATCCCTTGGGTTAGAGCCCATAGAGCTTTGAGGCCCAGACCCCCTGACACAGCACCCCCAAGGGATGTCATCATGAAGTTTAAGGACTTCGGAGAAAAAGAGGAGCTTTTGAACCTCTCCCGAAAGAACCAGCCGGTTAAGTTTAGAGGGGTTATTCTACAATTTTTTCAAGACCTATCACAAAGGACATTGCAAAGACGAAGGGAATTAGCTCCACTAACCACACTTTTACGACAAAAGAGGATCCTATATAGATGGGGCTTTCCTTTCCACTTATACGTTCTACACGGAAACAGGAAACTAAACTGTAAATCTATGGAAGATATCAGGGATTTCTGCTCGGCCTTAGAGATTGAAGCACCCACTGGATCACCTACAGAGGACTCTCAGGAGCCCCCAAAGAAAAGAACGGCTAGGACAGATCGAGGAGGCTGGCAAAAAGTGGCCCCTAAACACAGTGTACGCCCACCGGTCAGGTCCCCAAGCTCCTCTCCTTGATACGACTTTTAAGGTCCTCAGCTGAGAGACTGGGACGATTGTATGGGTCAATACTCTAGTAAAATCTACCTGGACATCAACACCTTGAGTATTGTCCCTGTTTGACTTCCCGAGTCCTGACCTGCTAGATGCCGATAAGTATCCTTTTTGTTTGGTCTTTTCTTTCTTCTGTTTGTATTACTATAAATGCTGAAGCCCTTCCACTGGGCAGACTAGTACAACTTGAGTCTTATGCATAATGTTCCAGACTAGTATGTTTAAATTTTACTACAGCTATGTAAATGTGAATTATAGGCATTTGTTAGAACTTACTGTATATCTTTAAGCGGAGCCGGCTATCGCCTCCTCCTAACTAACAAACGTTTTATGGCGTTATTTTTATTAAGATACTCCTTGTTGAAATGTAAATTGTACTACTCACTTTTTGGTTATCATTTGTTTACATTGTTTATGTTACGTATGAGAAATGCAGATTTTGAGTTGCAGCTGGCTGGGTGTAAGCACGCACAGACTACTAGCGAGACTTTGCTACCTAGACACTTTTACAAAATGACAGATATTCCCTCACTGACTAATCATGACTACTAACAGCAAGAACATTACATTAATAAGCCAGAACGCGAGAGGTCTCAATTCAGCACAGAAACGCTCCTTAGCTATGCTAGACCTCCGTCGGAAAGGAGGTGACATTTTATTCTTACAGGAGACGCACTTCCTAAAACTTAAAGAACCGAAATATTTTGGTGGACACTATACACAACATTTCCATAGTTCATTTGATCATAAAAGGAACGGAGTGAGCATTCTTATAAGCAGACACATCTCTTTCACCCCGATCCAAACACATACAGACACGGAAGGGAGGTTTTTGTGCGTGACTGGTCTACTGTACGGCTCACCGGTTACACTGGTTAATCTATACGCCCCGAACAAGAAGCAGTTCCCCTTTTTCAGAAAATATTTTGCACAGATCCTAGATCATACTATAGGCACGCTCTATATAGGGGGGGACTTTAACATGCCCATACACCCGGATATAGACACCACAAATCCCAAGCCCTCTACATCCAAACATGCACTTAAACAATTTTGGAAACTCATGTACGAACAAACGATATTCGATATATGGAGATTTAAACACCCAACCAGAAGGGACTACACCTTTTTCTCCTCCCCACATCGTTCATACAGTAGAATTGATTACCTCCTGACAAATCAAAAAGGCTTATCATTTGTTCTCACCTCTAAGCTCTCCCACACAGTCTGGTCAGACCACTCCGCAGTGCTGACACAACTAATATGGCCCTCAGCACCAAAAACCACCTTTCAATGGAAGTTAGACGATACCTTATTAAACAATCCTGATTTCAAAAATAAAATAGAGAAAATGCTACCGGAATATTTTCAGCTAAATTCATTACCAGAGACGGACCCCTTCATAGTTTGGGAGGCCCACAAATGTTACATTAGAGGTGAATTTATTAAGTATAAGGCACATATTAGGCAAAAAGCACGGTTACTTTACAAATCATCCACTGATCTCTTAGCCAAACTAGAACACCAACATAAATTGTACCCTACAGACACTCACACCCTAGAGAATTTAGACAAGGCTAGGAAAAAGGTACAAGAACAGCTAATGCAAGAGGCCAACACACTAGCGCTTAAAACAAAACAAAAATTTTATTTTGAAAGCAATAGAGCAGGAAAACTCCTCGCACGATCCTTAAAACTCAAAAAATTGAAAACCTTTGTTAATGCACTTAAAACACCAACAAATAAGACGGTCAACACAACCCCCGAGATACTCTCCCAATTCCTAGCCTATTACTCAAAACTTTATAACCTCCCGAGATTCCACACCTCGGGCGATGATGAAAATATCATCAAAACATACCTTTCAAGCACCCCCTTACCTCAGTTAACAGAAGAGCAGGCATCTGACCTAGAGGCACCTTTCTCGGCGGCAGAAATTATGGCGGCTCTTAAACAATTACCGACGGGTAAGAGTCCAGGCCCTGACGGGTTCACAACCTCATATTATAAAAAATTTGCACCCTTCCTAATCCACCACCTATGCACATTATTCAATATAGCCGACCAGGCACACCCTTTTCTCTCCTCAATGTTAGAAGCCCATATCACAGTTATCCCTAAACCGGGCAAACCCACTGACTCCCCTGCCAATTTCCGCCCTATCTCGCTCTTAAACACTGACATCAAGCTGTTTGCAAAACTCATCGCCCTAAGAATCAACAAGCTGCTACCCCAATTGATCCACCTGAATCAGGTGGGATTTGTACCTCGCCGAGAGGCGAGGGACAACACTACTAAGATTCTTAATCTCCTTGAATATGCTCAAACTCATACTATCCCTTCTATCTTCCTGGCCATCGATGCCGAAAAGGCGTTCGATAGACTAGATTGGCAATTCTTAAAACTTACATTAGCACGATTTGGATTTGGAGATAAGCTTATAGGGAAAATTTTTGCCTTATATCATTCACCTAAAGCCCGTATTAAATTAAATGATTCTATATCAGACCCTTTCCCCATCCTTAACGGCACAAGACAGGGCTGCCCGCTTTCCCCTCTGCTATTCGTATTGGCCATGGAGGTTCTAGCTGCTAACGTTAGGAATAATTCGGGAGTAGAGGGGTTCCAAGTAGGTGACACTCAATACAAAACAACGTTGTATGCTGACGATGTTCTTTTTACCCTAACCTCACCCTTGGAATCGCTCTCCTTCTTAATACCTGAAATAGAGAGATATAGTTCCCTATCTAATTTTAAAATTAATATGTTAAAGTCAGAGTTTTTAAGTGTGGGACTTCCAGATCAAAAAGCTACCCAAATCACAGAGCAATATCTATTCCGACAGGAGCATACCTCTATCAAATACCTGGGAATTCAAATCTCACACACACACGATTCCTTATTCCACTTGAATTATCTCTCCCTCTTCGACTCGGTGAAGGCAGAATTGAAAGGTTGGCGGGGCAAATGCTTATCTTGGCTCGGTAGAGCGCATGCTTTCAAGATGAGTATCTTGCCCCGCTTCCTCTATTTATTTCAGACGGTCCCTACCCACCTCCCCCAGCATTATATAAGTGCAGCACAAAAATTAGTCAATGCTTTTTTGTGGGCACATCAACACCCCAGGATAGCAAAAGCTACACTTTATAGGCCACGTCACAGAGGAGGACTTGGAATGCCCAACCTCTTGTTTTATCAACAAGCGGCCTTTCTCACCAGATTAATAGACTGGTGCAAAAATGTGCAAGACAAAGAATGGGTGAAGCTTGAGCATGATTTAGCTGGCTCAAAAAGTCTAGGCACACAATGTTGGCTCCACAAACACGACAGAGCTATGTTGACATCCCCCACCTCCCTGATAAAAGACACTTTTTTAACATGGGACTGCCTTACAAAATCCCTGAAGGGGGTGTCCACAATACCTTCTCCATTAACCCCTCTATGTCACAATAAGACCTTCCCACCTTGCCAACAGGTTTGGGCAAATGACACATATGGCATTTCAGCGGGACTACCCTGTCTTTCCCTGCTGGAGGGGGGCAATGTATTACCTAGATCCACTTTAGTAGAGAGAAGCATTCCATACTTCAACAAATGGTTTGAATACTTTCAAATGTCACATTTTATCTCACATCATGTAGACAGGACTAACATAGTTAGGAGCTTAAACCCTTTTGAAACACTTTGCTGGTCCACGCAGTCAACGAAAGGTGCACTCTCTATGACATATAAAATTTTAACGACCATCCACTCTAGAAACCTCCCATCATACACCCGAACCTGGGAAACAGAACTAGGTCTCAGTATCTCACCTGGGACATGGGACTGTATTTTCCAACACATGGGGAAAGCGCCATCCTCAATGAGCATAACCGAGACAAACATGAAACTACTATGTAGGTGGTATCTATACCCGAGTAGGCTGGCCAAAATCTACAGACTCTCTGACCCTCTGTGCTGGAGAGGCTGTGAACAGGTAGGATCACTATATCATATATGGTGGGACTGCCCAGTCCTCCAGCCCTTCTGGAAAAATACACACTCTGAGATCCAAAAAGCCCTCGCACACGAGATCCCTTTTGACCCTCTTACTCTGCTATTCAACAAACCCCCACGAATTAAATGTAAATATAAATCCAAGCTACTATATATTATGCTTAGCAGTGCAAAACAACTAGTGCCGAGACTATGGAAACAGAAAGCTGTCCCGACTACAAAAGAATGGGCACAACAGGTTTCACTTCTACTATCCCTTGAAAAATACCACTACACTCAAACCAACAGACTTGACTTCTACTGTGCAATGTCCTTCTATTGGGAGACCTATATTCATGGGATTGAAGGGACAACTTATTGAGTAACTTTGCCCCCTTATAACTCTTACTAGGTGGTAGGTCCTGAGGGACATTTAGATATCTGGGCTGCGCTCATGAGTGAGCCCCATCCCTGTTATATTCCAGGATTCTAGATGACACTACATACCACGACCCATGTCTTGCGCTATACCCTATAATGCAACTCTTACCTCATAAAATATTACGAGTTACGTAACATGTTTTATTTTATTTGCCTTCTTTTCCTTTTTGTACTTTTCTTTTCTCTCCCTTTGTTCAATGTTATTTGATTGGTTGTATAAAAAAAAAAAAAAAAAAACTACAAGCTTTGGACTATGCAGATAGCCTGTCTATCTTCTCCTGGACATTCTGATTCTCTGACATATCTAAAAATTGATGATAGAAGTATTAAGATATATTTACTAATGTCCGGAGGAACTGGTTGTTTGTATTAATGTTAAACATGACAGGATTGTATGTTTCCATAACTTTTTTGCCAATAAAGCTTGTTTAAAAAAAAAAAAAAAAAAAAAAAAAAAAAAAAAAAAAAACAGCATTTAAATGTTTATTAGACTGAACGTCAATAGGACTGGTTACCTCAATATCCAAAGTAATTAACACTTCTTTTAATAAAGAATGCATATACTCTATTTTAAATAAATAAGTAGATTTGTCAGTGTCAATATCTGAGGAAGGATCTTCTGTTTCAGATAGATCCTCATCAGAAGAGGATGAATTATTATGTTGTTGGTCATTTGAAATTTCATCAGCTAAATGAGAAGTTTTAAAAGACCTTTTACATTTATATGAAGGTGGAAATGCAGACAAAGCCTTCATAATAGATTCAGAAACAAATTCTTTAAAATTTACAGGTATATCATGCACATTAGAAGTTGAAGGAACTGCAATTGGCAATGCACTATTACTGATAGAGACACTATCTGCATGTAAAAGTTTATCATGACAACTATTACAAACGACATTCGGTGGAATAATTTCTACAATTTTGCAACAAATGCACTTAGGTTTAGTAGAACCGATGTCAGGCAGCAATGTTCCAGCAGAAACTTCAGAGACAGGATCAGATTGGGACATCTTGCTCAATGTAAGAGAAAAAACAACATATAAAGCAAAATTATCTATTTCCTAAAATGACAGTTTCAGGAATGGGAAAAAATGCAAAAGCATAGGCCTCTTGATAGAAAAGAAAGCAGGAGGCAAACAACAATGGGGTATAGAAATAATGAAAACTTTTTTGGCGCCAAAAATGACCGGAAATGACACACTTGCATCACTAAGACGCCGCCGTGTGAAAGGTCTCGACGTCACGTATGACGCCGTAAATGACGAAGTTGCGTCAAAAACGTAATTTCCCGCACCAAAAAAATTTGCGCCAAAAAATGACGCAATAAAGTCTAACATTTGACGCACTTGCAGGCCTAATAGCCACAAATACAAAAGTAGTCAAATTGAAAAAGACTTACCCCAGGTAAGAAATAAATTTCTTAAGTGTTTATATTCCCAAATATGAAACTGACAGTCTGCAGAAGGAAATACATGAACCTGACTCATGGCAAATATAAGTACAATACATATATTTAGAACTTTACATAATTTGCATAAAGTGCCAAACCATAGCTGAGAGTGTCTTAAGTAAATGAAAACATACTTACCAAAAGACACCCATCCACATATAGCAGATAGCCGAACCAGTACTAAAACAGTTCTTTAACAGAGGTAATGGTAAATTGGAGAGTATATCGTCGATCTGAAAAGGGAGGTAGGAGATGAATCTCTACGACCGATAACAGAGAACCCATGAAAAAGACCCCCGTTAGGAAAATCCTCGTATTCAATAGGTGATACTCCCTTCACGTCCCTCTGACATTCGCTGTACTCTGAGAGGAAATGGGCTTCAACAATGCTGAGAAGCGCATATCAACGTAGAAATCTTAGCACAAACTTACTTCACCACCTCCATAGGAGGCAAAGTTTGTAAAACTGAATTGTGGGTGTGGTGAGGGGTGTATTTATAGGCATTTTGAGGTTTTGGAAACTTTGCCACTCCTGGTAGGATTGTATATCCCATATGTCACTAGCTCATGGACTCTTGCCAATTACATGAAAGAAAATAGCCACCTACCATATAGGAATCTCTTTAACTCTTTATTACATATGGGTATGAAAAGTACTATTTTTAATCTAGTGACACACATTCACATGGCAGCATAATTCTTGATGGTTTCATCAATCTACTGTGCTCATGTGTGTGTATGTGTGTGCATGTGTATGTATGTGTGTGTGAATGTGTATATATGCAGGGGGCAAGTCGAGTGGGAATGCTTGGGAACGGAGTTCCTGCACTATTTTTGCAGGAGGAACTAAATTCCCTCTGGACAGAGAACAGAAACGCTTCAGTAAACACTGCTGCACACTGCTACTGCTGGTGGGAGGAGCTGGAGCACATTTTGGTTAGAGGGATAGTGAGATCCTCTAGTAATGGGCAGTAACACTTCCTACAATACACTAAATGTAAGCCTGTCAGCGGTATTGCTGTGTGATCACCCCGCACTGTGTGCAACACATGGTGCTTACATTTCTGTGTGGCTTGCTCTGGGGTTATTTAGCTCCCCTCAGAAGAAATATGATTATTGCGCCTTAAGTGGGTGAGACTCCGTGACAGAGGAGGATTCTAAGGCCCAAAGGCAACCATTCAACCCTTCCCTGGATTTAATTTGGTTTCATTAACCAAAGTGTATAGATTATATAAATATAAATACAGTGTGTGTGTGTGTGTATATATATATATATATATATATATATATATATATATATATATATATATATATATATATATATATATATATATATATATAAACAATAATAATTGTGAAGGGGGGTGGAAGACTTTTTTCTGTAGTACTTGACCCTTGTATGTAGGTGTATATGTGTATGTGTGTATGCATGTGTGTGTGAGTATGTATATGTATATATGTGAGTATACAGGGAGTGCAGAATTATTAGGCAAGTTGTATTTTTGAGGATTAATTTTATTATTGAACAACAACCATGTTCTCAATGAACCCAAAAAACTAATTAATATCAAAGCTGAATAGTTTTGGAAATAGTTTTTAGTTTGTTTTTAGTTATAGCTATTTTAGGGGGATATCTGTGTGTGCAGGTGACTATTACTGTGCATAATTATTAGGCAACTTAACAAAAAACAAATATATACCCATTTCAATTATTTATTTTTACCAGTGAAACCAATATAACATCTCAACATTCACAAATATACATTTCTGACATTCAAAAACAAAACAAAAACAAATCAGTGACCAATATAGCCACCTTTCTTTGCAAGGACACTCAAAAGCCTGCCATCCATGGATTCTGTCAGTGTTTTGATCTGTTCACCATCAATATTGCGTGCAGCAGCAACCACAGCCTCCCAGATACTGTTCAGAGAGGTGTACTGTTTTCCCTCCTTGTAAATCTCACATTTGATGATGGACCACAGGTTCTCAATGGGCTGCAGATCAGGTGAACAAGGAGGCCATGTCATTAGATTTTCTTCTTTTATACCCTTTCTTGCCAGCCACGCTGTGGAGTACTTGGACGCGTGTGATGGAGCATTGTCCTGCATGAAAATCATGTTTTTCTTGAAGGATGCAGACTTCTTCCTGTACCACTGCTTGAAGAAGGTGTCTTCCAGAAACTGGCAGTAGGACTGGGAGTTGAGCTTGACTCCATCCTCAACCCGAAAAGGCCCCACAAGCTCATCTTTGATGATACCAGCCCAAACCAGTACTCCACCTCCACCTTGCTGGCGTCTGAGTCGGACTGGAGCTCTCTGCCCTTTACCAATCCAGCCACGGGCCCATCCATCTGGCCCATCAAGACTCACTCTCATTTCATCAGTCCATAAAACCTTAGAAAAATCAGTCTTGAGATATTTCTTGGCCCAGTCTTGACGTTTCAGCTTGTGTGTCTTGTTCAGTGGTGGTCGTCTTTCAGCCTTTCTTACCTTGGCCATGTCTCTGAGTATTACACACCTTGTGCTTTTGGGCACTCCAGTGATGTTGCAGCTCTGAAATATGGCCAAACTGGTGGCAAGTGGCATCTTGGCAGCTGTACGCTTGACTTTTCTCAGTTCATGGGCAGTTATTTTGCGCCTTGGTTTTTCCACACGCTTCTTGCGACCCTGTTGACTATTTTGAATGAAACGCTTGATTGTTCGATGATCACGCTGTCATGAGATGCAGGACATATGCAGGACACAGCAATGATGGTACAACTCTATTTTATTACAGAGCATAGCAATACACATCCAGACAGGTTGATTGTACCAAACTAACTGCAACACAGACACCGGACCTAAGCCCCGCCCACATGCTAGTGACATCACATCCTGCTATCATCACATCTTCCCCTTTTTCAAAGGCAAAGCATACATTCGCATATATTAAATAACAAGGTACACCAACAGGGTATACAACAACATTTTGTTTTAGAACATTATAAGAACAGATAGTTTAGAAAACATGAACAAATAAATTACATCCTGACTTGGACATCGGGGTAGACTACCCTAGTCCACAGTGACCATGGGATTATTCTGCCCATACTTCCGGTCACTGTTCTAGCTAAAGTCAGTCCCTGTATCGGGCCGGAAGCCTCACCACTCTTCCGCTTGATGTAACTTTGCATGAACTGTCCTCTGATACAGAAGATGGTGAACAAGAGTCTGCTGGAGGCAAAGATATATCCCCGCTATGATCTTGCTGAGGGGAAGGCACCTCCCTTAGAACAGGGGATCCCACCGGCGGTGGTACTGAGGTATCCGGTTCCAGACTCTCAGGTACAGGCTGAAGATGTCTTCGGTTACGGCGTGTAACCGTCCCTCCCTCCGTAAGGACTGTGTAAGACCTTGGTTCTGGAGAGCGGCCCACTACCGTAGCAGGCGTCTTCCATTTCTTCTCATCATCCAGTTTAATTCTGACACTTTGGCCCGCTTTCAGTTCCTGTAAAGGCCTGACAGAATGTCTCCTGTCGTAGAAGAAACGATAACCCTTTTTGGCCTCTTCATCCCTCCTAAGGACTTCGTCCCGAGGAACAGGGCCAGGCGGCTTGAAGACACCCACTGAGGGTAAAGTAGTGCGAATCTGGCGTCCTAGCATCAGCTGTGCCGGGCTAAACCCGGTGGCTTGAATGGGCGTCGCCCTGTATGACAAGAGGGCTAGGTACGGTTCAGATTGCTTTAGAATGAATTTTGTTGTTTGAACTGCCCTTTCAGCCATTCCGTTGGCCTGCGGATAATGTGGACTTGACGTGGAATGTACAAAATCATATTCCCTGCTGAAAGCACTGAACTCTGTAGAAGCGAACTGCATGCCATTATCACTCACTAGCTCCATTGGAATGCCCCAGCGGGCGAACAAGCTCTTCAGGCGAATGATAACGGTTTGACTTGTGATATCATTCAGGGGTGCTATTTCCAAATACCTGGAATAGTAGTCGATAACAACAAGAAACTTTTTCCCGTGCAGTTCGCACAAATCAGCAGCTATTTTCTGCCACGGCCCCGCAGGCAGCGGAGTAGACATTAAGGGCTCCCTTCTCTGAGTAGGCCGGCGTTCCCGGCAAAAGGCACATTTAGACACATGATTTGCAATGTCGGAGCTGATCCCAGGCCACCACACAGCTGTAGCTGCTCTTTCTCTGCACTTTGTGATGCCTAGGTGCCCATCGTGTATCCTGTTCAACATCTCCTTCCTCATGCTGACAGGAATTACAATACGGTCTTGGAACAGCACCAACCCCTCCAGCTCCGTGAGCTGCGACCTCTCTGGCTGGTAAGCATTTAAAGACATCCAGGCTGCCCGGCTCTCGGGCCAGCCATCTCTTATGTACCTTATAACTTCTTGCAGATCTGTGTCCAAATATGTCTCTTTCTTTATCTCTTCCAGTTTCCTTGAAGAAATGGACTTAGAGGCCAGAACTGAATCAACATACACTTTTACATCCGATTCTGTAGAGGATTCTTCAGCAGCAGCCAGCGGGAGCCTGGATAGTGTATCTGCCACAACCAGCTGCTTCCCCGGCACATGCACTGCCTGAACATTGAACCTGAGCAGTCTCATTAAAAGTCTCTGGCATCTCAAGGGTGTTTTGTCGATGTCATAAGAATTGATAAGAGGGACTAGCGGTTTGTGGTCAGTTTCCAGACTAAATTTCTCCAAACCCACTAGATAACGCTGAAAGCGCTCACAGGCCCAAACTGCAGCCAGGCACTCTTTCTCAATTTGAGCGTATTTTGACTCCGCAGCCGTCAGTGTGCGGGAACAGTAGGCGATGGGCTGTAGTTTGTTGTCATTCAGCTGCAGGAGTGCAGCCCCCAACCCATAACTGCTTGCATCAGCACTAACCACAGTCTTTTTTGAAGGGTCGTAGAACCCCAGCACTGGGGCAGACCCCAGCAGGGACTTAGCATGCAGGAACGCTTTTTCTTGTGAGGGTCCCCAGACCCAGGCAACATCTTTCTTAAGCAACTCTGTGATAGGGTGCAAAACTGTAGATAAATCTGGAAGAAACTTGCCCACGTAATTTACTAGGCCCAATATCTGTCTCAGCTCATGTACATCAGAAGGGCTTTTCATCTGTTCGATAGCCCGAATTTTCTCGGGGTCCGGCTTGATGCCATCCCCGTTGATGATATGCCCAAAGTAGCATAATTCAGTTTTCCTAAAATGACATTTTTCTTTATTCAGCTTCAGCCCAGACTCTTTGATAGCCTGCAGCACACAACTCAAACGCTGATCATGCTCCTCCACTGTAGACCCATACACTAGAATGTCGTCCATGACGACTGCTGTGCCCACGTGGCCACTCAGGCGAGAACTCATTTCCCTCTGAAAGATCTCAGGAGCGGAGGATATCCCAAAGGGAAGTCTGCAGAAACAGAACCGACCTACCGGAGTGATAAAGGTAGTCAGTTTGCGGCACTTTGGATCCAGGGGGATCTGCCAAAAGCCGCTAGAAGCGTCTAATGTGGAAAAGAACTTCGCCCCAGCCAACTTCGGGGCTATATCTTCCAGTGTCGGCAGCACAAATCTCTCCCTCTTCACTGCCTCATTCAACCTTTTCAGGTCCACACAGATGCGCACCTTTCCGTTTTTCTTTGCAACTGGAACAATGGGGGCACACCAATCAGTTGCTTCAACAACCTCTTCAATAACCCCCATAGACTTCATGCGCATGAGCTCTTTCTCCACTTGAGGCATGAGCGGGAACGGAATTCTACGAGGAGTAGAAATACTGTACGGGACTGCGTCACTTTTAAGTGCTATACGGACAGGTTTGCAGCTCAGTAGGCCCAACTCGCCAAACATATCTTCAGAGATCTCATTCACTCTGGCCACGAGGCCCAAGTCACAGGCTGCTTTTCTGCTCAATAAACTGTTAACACACTGACCTCGGATCACATGCACCCACATGGTGAACTTCCTTTGTTTGTACTCACAGCTGGCAAGAAATTTCCCCACACAATCAATGCGGCCACCAGGACTATGAACATTTGTAGTAACCTTCGCCAGCTGGGGCTGTCGAGGCAGTCTCATAAATTCAGCAAAAGACATTACAGTGATATCTGCTCCTGTGTCAATCTTAAAATCAACATTGGCTCCCATTACAGTAAAGGTAACTTTCCAATCTTCCTCTGAGCTTGTCCGTTCCACAACAGACCCCACAAAAGACACTTCCTGACCCTCCTGGTCACTGTCCACCTGCATCTCCTTAATGTATTCAGTTTTACACACCACTTCAAAATGGCCTATTCTGTTACATTTTCTGCATCTTTTATCTCTGGCCGGGCATATAGCACTCTGATCATGAGCCCGGTAGCACCGTGTGCATCGGCCATGTTGCGCCCATCCACTTCTAGGCCTTTCCAGTACTTTAGATCTACCGCTCACACTGTGCCTTTCACTAGCAATTTTCCTAGACTGTTGTACTTCATCCACAATACTCTCAGACCTCAGATCAGCACTTTGCTTTTTCACCAGTTCACTCTGGCGGGCCATCCTAATAGCCCCGTCTAATGTTAAATCAGGCTCTAACTGCAGCTTCAGGGAGACTTCAGCATCTGCAATTCCAATAACTATTCTGTCTCTGATTTGCTCTTCTTTAGCAACACCAAACTCACAGAATTCAGCTAATTCATACAGGCTGCGCAAAAATGACTCCACAGATTCTCCCACACGCTGATTACGTTTGTGAAAACAAGCTCTCTCATGAATCACATTTCTTTTGGGCACAAAGTGGGCACTGAGTTTATCCATAACTATATCAAAGTTAACTTCTTCCCCTTCTTGGAAAGTAAAAGCATTGAACACTGGCTCTACATCTTTCCCCATAGAGTATAAAAGAGAATTAACTTGTACTTCACCACTCTCCTTGTTCAGTTTGGATGCAATCCTGAAGCGCTGAAACCGCTGACGCCATGTGGGCCAAGCTGCAGGCTGAGAAAAGTCAAAAGGCTCAGGTGGGGTAAACTTTGACATCGTCATCATCAGAAACAGAAGCGTAGTCCAGAACTTCTGACACCATGTCATGAGATGCAGGACATATGCAGGACACAGCAATGATGGTACAACTCTATTTTATTACAGAGCATAGCAATACACATCCAGACAGGTTGATTGTACCAAACTAACTGCAACACAGACACCGGACCTAAGCCCCGCCCACATGCTAGTGACATCACATCCTGCTATCATCACACACGCTTCAGAAGCTTTGCAATTTTAAGAGTGCTGAATCCCTCTGCAAGATATCTCACTATTTTTTACTTTTCTGAGCCTGTCAAGTCCTTCTTTTGACCCATTTTGCCAAAGGAAAGGAAGTTGCCTAATAATTATGCACACCTGATATAGGGTGTTGATGTCATTAGACCACACCCCTTCTCATTACAGAGATGCACATCACCTAATATGCTTAATTGGTAGTAGGCTTTCGAGCCTATACAGCTTGGAGTAAGACAACATGCATAAAGAGGATGATGTGGTCAAAATACTCATTTGCCTAATAATTCTGCACTCCCTGTATATATGTAGGTGTATATGTGTGTGTGTATGAGTATGTTTGTGTGTGTGTTTATGTATGCGTGTGTGCATCTATGTGCATGTGTATGCATGTGTGTATGTGGGTGTGTGTATGTATGCATGTGTGTATGTGTATGTATGTGTGTATGTATGTGTGTGATTGTGTATTTTTGCGTGTGTGAGGGTACAAACAAAACACATTGCCAAATCTATCACAAATATAAATGCATTTTAACCTTTAAAGTGAATGTCAATTTTGATGATAAAGTGCCCGTTTTTTAAAAATTTGATTAAAAAGAGGGGCACTTTAATTCATAAAAATTTACATTTCACTTGTGTTGTGAAAATACTTTTTAATCTTGACAGCCGCTCCAGCTTCCCCCGGTCGTCGCAAGCCTCTTCCTACGTCATAAATGACGGATCGGTCATCTTCCAATCACGGTTTACCCCCCGGGGAATCAGTGTCTGATTCAACGCCGTGATTGGAGGAAGCCGGATTCCTCATTTTAGACTAAGGAAGAGGCTTTGCGACGGGCGGAGGAAGCGATGCAGCGGCTGTCAAAATTGAAAGGTAAGTATTTTCACAAAATGAGTGAAATGTAAATTTTTATGAATTAAAGTGCCCCTGTTTTTAATCAAAATTTAAAAAAACTGGGCACTTTATCATCAAAATTTACATTCAGTTTAAATTTAGAAAATAAAGCATTAATGGAAGATAATTACCCCATGATTTCGGAACAGGGAAGATAAACATTTCTTGTGTCTACATGAAAGTTTCAGAAGAAATTGTAAAAAGATGGTAAATTCTGGAACCAGGTGAAGTATTCAAATTTGTAGCAAACAGTAGAGTAAGCTCAGCATAGAGTATAATGCAAACTACAGAACTTCCCAGTGTAATATATTATTTTTCCTTTAAAATGATAAACAAAATTACACAGGTTGGATGGTAACAGGTTCTGGAGTATTAGAAAGGGTGGGTATAATAGATTTCTAATAGAGGTGATATGGAATTTCAATAATGCCTGTGACATATTAAAGGACCATTACAGTGATAATATTGCATGCTGGTCCTGAGCGAAAACTGGACCTGATCCAATCAGCAGCCCTAGTCACACAGCTGGGTTGCAGTGCTCTGCAGCTCCCAAATGTTACTTTAACTATGTGTTTACCCATTTGTGGAGGTTGAAACTGTTTAAATTTAAAAATACTTAGAACATATTCTGCTATGTGCAGGACATTGGAATGTGAAATATTTACAGTAAATGCACAGTCAAACAATTTATTATAAATGAATATTGCATAAATATGCTTTTACATCTACTTAACTGCAAAGGGCTTCAATGCACTTATATATATCTATATCCAGGGCTCAAAATTTCAGGTTATTAACTTCTAGCCAGGCCAAAATGTTACTCGCCACTTCTGAGCCAATCCACTACTGCTCACACCACACCCACTACTGCACGCCCTCTTTTGTATATGTTTAGCCAAGGTGAAACACATTATTGTACAGACATTTTTAATATTCTTTATTTTATACCTGAAGAAATTAAATAATGCTACATAGAGTAATAGATTAACAACAACAAAAAGTGCATAGCAGTTAGCAACATCAGCTTGGTGGTTCTGGGTAAGACAATAGCTGGATAGAAATAGGAAGTTGTTAAAGTGAGAGAGTTGGGAAAGAGAGTACTGGCATTCATGGAAGGTCTTTGTAGTCCTGGAGATTTTCCTTTAATAATTATCGTCTCTCCCTTCTCTCTCTTTACTATCTTTCTCCCATCCCTCCTCTCTTCAATCTCTTTTTACCCTCTCCCTTATCTCTCAACATTCACTCACTAACTTTCACTCGCCACCATTAAATTTCCACTCGCCAATGGCTAGTAAAGAGTGGAAATTTTGAGCCCTGCTATATCTATATGTGTGTACATATGTATTTATGTGTTTTTATGTGTATATATGTCTGTAAATACATATATACACATATAAATACATATATACACATATAAATACATATATACACATATAAATACATATATACACATATAAATACATATGTACACACACAAACACATATACTATATATATGTATATATATATATATATATATATATATATATATATATATATATATACACACACAAATACATATACATCTTTAGACTTGTATATATATATATATATATGTTAAAGTCATTTGCCTGCTTTTTTTTTTCTCCTGAGACCTCATATCTTTGAGCCCTTATAACTTTTTTGTGCAATATTTTTTGTGAATAATTTTTATTAGATGGTGTTGTTATGAGTGTAAGAGTACTTTGTAATGTATTTTTGATGTGTTTTGTGCAACTTTTAGTGAACAGTAAACCAGAGATTTGAAGTTGCGGCAATGATTCTAGCATAATTCGCGATTGCGTTCAAACTATCGCGTTTACTTTAACTCGTAATACCAGCGGTAAACCCGACAAATGAAAACACACACGATAAACCCCTTATTGCTCGCAAGAAAATGTTTGCGCTCCTCTCGTAACCTGGACAATGTGAATAAGACAAAGGGGTCTATTTATCAAGCTCTGAACGTAGCTTGATGCCCCGTGTTTCTCACCAGAAACACAAGTTATGAAGCAGCGGTCTAAATACCGCTGCTCCATAACCTGTCCACCTGCTCTGAGGCGGCGGACAGAAATCGCCACAAATCAACCTAATCAAATACGATTGGGTTGATTGACACCCCTGCTAGCGGCCGATTGGCCACGAATCTGCAGGGGGCGGTATTGCACCAGCAGTTCACAAGGACTGCTGGTGCAATGATAAATGCCAAGAGCGTATGCTGTCGGCATTTATCGATGTGCAGGGGACATGGTTCGCTATAGCGGATCATGTCTGTCCGCACAATGATAAATGGACCCCTAAGCATTCATTAAATGGCATGAAACCTAACATTTTTCTTTAATGATTCAGATAGAGCATGTCATTTTAAACAACTTTCTAATTTACTTCTATTATCATATTTTCTTAGTTCTCTTAGAATTTTTTGTTGAAAAAAACTTCAGGAGCGTGCACATGTCTAGAGCACTTTATGGCAGCAGTTTTGCAAGAATGTTATCCATTTGCAACACCTCTAGATAGCAGGACTATTTCCTGTCATGTAGTGCTCCACACACCTACCTAGGTATCTCTTCAACAAACAATACCATGAGAACATAGCAAATTTGATAATAGAAGTTAATGGGAAACGTTTTAAAAATTGTATGCTCACATCACAAAATAACATTTCTGTCATATTCCTTTAAGCTTACACCTCACAGTCAAAGCTAGAATCATTCTTAATGTGTTTTTAGTATTTGTTTATTCATGGGCATTACACTAAATTTGTATAGGCCTTTATTTTGAAAAAAAACAAAAACACTTAACCTTAAGATTTCAGACTATACGTATAGGCATTTGTGATTGGCTGATTGCTATCACATGGTACAGGGGGAGTGGAAATAGACATAACTTTGAAATTTGTTAGAAAAAAAATCTACTACTCATTTGAAATTCAGAGTAAATGCTATTGTATTGTCTTGTTATCTTGCATTTGTTGATTATGCAAATCTACTGTGTTTACTGGTCCTTTAAGATAAAGCAATGGCAATGTCTAAACTTGTGGCATCACTGCCTTGACTCCATTTTGTAAAAAGAAAATCACCACTAAGATAAGTATTAAAAAAGTGTTTAAGCAGAGCGCTGGTTAATAAACGGGATACCACACATCTTACAAGGGAGAAAAGATCCTTCTATCTTTTCAAAAATGTGGTAGGAGTTTTGGTGGTAGTAAGTGCGCTAAAAGAAAGCTAAAGGTATCCAATTGTATCCAGTATTAAATAAAAGAGTTATAAAATATATATATAACAATGTGCAAAGTGTAATGCGTGTATTATGATTCCTCAGTCAAAAAAGAAAGATAGGGTGTGTGGGGGGAAATGAGAGGATCTATTCAAAAATAACACTGCTTACCTAGTATTGAGTATGGAATTTCTACTTGCTTAAATTCTGTTTTTATTATTTTTTATCTGGGGAGACGTCCCTTTGTTTCAAGTTCCAATTTGATTGTGATTGTGTATAATTAAATATTTTTGATATATGATTTAGGCTGCAAGGAATTTTTTAGATATATTTAGATATATTTAGGAATTTTTTAGATATATTGAGTTTTTTCACTACAATTTAACGTATTGTTTCTTTTTAACATACACTAACAATTTGCTTGATACTTCTAATATTTCACCAATATATGGTCACACTGCTAATTGTCACATACTTTGACTTTATTTTGATCATTAGTACACTATTGATAGAACGCTTAACTATCATCCTCCTTAAGTAAGATATTTAAAAAACACTATTTTTTCACGGACACTGTTATTTTTGAATAGATCCTCTCATTTCCCCCCACACACCCTATCTTTCTTTTTTGACTGAGGAATCATAATACACGCATTACACTTTGCACATTGTTATATATATATTTTATAACTCTTTTATTTAATACTGGATACAATTGGATACCTTTAGCTTTCTTTTAGCGCACTTACTACCACCAAAACTCCCACCACTAAGATCAGCCCCACAGTAAAGTTTTGCCACCTTCAAAGTAGAATAAAAAACATTTTTACAAATGTGTATTTATTCAGTGTGATACTGATCCTTATACTGAACCTATTGACCCACCTCTTGATGGTTCTCAGAAGGGTCGAGCGTGCCTCGTTGTGGAAAGTGATGATGACACTGGTAGCTGGCAGGTCATCGTCGTAATGTGTGGAGGTGCATCTGCAGAGAAAAGGGGCGCAGCAACAAACTGGTTCACCAAACTAGTTCACTTGCTTCATTACTAAAACAAAATACTTGATACAAAACATTAGAAGATTCAGCACATTTTCTGGGAACCCGCCTCTGGCTTTTATAGAATACTGACAAATCTTCTGTAAAATAGATCTTATACTTGTCAGTTTTGAAGTATGGCTAAATAACAAAAACATAATTTATGCTTACCAGATAAATTCCTTTCCTTCCAGATAGGGAGAGTCCACGGCTTCATTCCTTACTGTTGGGAAATACAACACCTGGCCAGGAGGAAGCAAAGACACCACAGCCAAAGGCTTAAATATCCCTCCCACTTCCTCATTATCCCAATCATTCTGCTGAAGGAACAAGGAAAAGTAGGAGAAACATTAGGGTATAAATGGTGCCAGAAGAATAAAATAAATAATAGGGGACCGCCCATAGACAAGAAAAAAAAACGTGCGGAGGCCGTGGACTCTTCCGATCCAGAAGGAAAGGAATTTATCTGGTAAGCATAAATTATGTTTTCCTTCCTAAATTAGGGAGAGTCCATGGCTTCATTCCTTACTGTTGGGAAAACTATACCCAAGCTCCAGAGAACACTGAATGAATACAGGAGGGAACAAAAAGGAAGAGGCGGACCCTATTCTGAGGGCACCACAGCCTGCAAAACTTTTCTCCCGAAAGCTGCTTCAACCGAAGCAAAAACATCAAACTTGTAAAATTTTGAAAAAGTATGTAAGGAGGACCAGGTAGCCGCCTTACAAATCTGATCCATAGAGGCCTCGTTCTTAAAAGCCCAAGAGGAAGCCACTGCTCTAGTGGAATGAGCCGTTATCCTCTCAGGACGATGTCTCGCTGTCTCATAAGCTAAGCAGATGACACCCCTTAACCAATAGATAGGGAAGTCGAAGTCTTCTGCCCCTTACGCTTCCCCGAATAGACAACAAACAAAGAGGAAGATTGTCTAAACTCCTTAGCAGCCTGAACTTAAAGGCGCGAACCACATCCAAATTGTGAAGTAAGCGTTCCTTCGATGAAGAAGGATTTAGACACAAGGAAGGAACCACAATCTCCTGATTGATGTTGCGATTTGACACAACCTTAGGAAGAAAACCTAATTTAGTATGTAAAACTGCCTTCTCTGCATAAAAAATCAGATAAGGGGGCTCACATTGCAAAGCAGAGATCTCAGAAACTTTGCGCGCAGAGGCAATAGCCAATAAAAAGAGAACCTTCGAAGATAACAATTTAATGTCAACGGAATGGAGAGGCTCAAACGGAACCTGTTGCAAAACCCGAAGAACAAGATTTAGGCTCCAAGGAGGAGCCCCAGATCTAAACACAGGTCTGATCCTAATCAGAGCCTTAACAAAGGACTGCACGTCTGGAATCTCAGCCAGTCTCTTGTGCAATAAAACAGACAGGGCCCAAATCTGTCCCCTCAGGGAACTAGCAGAAAGGCCCTTCTCCAGCCCATCCTGGAGAAAAGATAAGATCCTGGCAACCTTAACTATGTGCCAGGAAAAACCACGCTTTTCACACCAGAATAAGTAGGTCCTCCACACCTTGTGGTAGATATGCCAAGTAACTGGTTTACGAACTTGAATAAGAGTATCAATGACACTCTCAGAGAAACCTCTCTTGGCTAAGAATAAACGTTCAATCTCCACGCAGTCAGCCTCAGAGAATCTAGATTTTGATGAACAAATGGACCTTTTATCAGCAGGTCTCTGTGACAAGGTAACTTCCACGGAGGAGATGAGGACATCCCCACTAGATCCGCAAAGCACGTCCTTTGCGGCCATGGTGGAGCAATCAGAATTACTGATACCCGCTACTGCTAGTGCATCTATTGGATCTGCTTGGGAATCCCTCGACCCGTACCTGGGTAGCTTGGTATTGAGACGGGATGCCATGAGATCCATCTCCGGCGTCCCCCACTTGCTGCATATCTCTGCAAACACATTGGGATGGAGAGACCATTCCCCTGGATGGAAGGATTGCCTGCTGAGAAAATCCACCTCCCAGTTGTCCACACCTGGAATGTGGATCGCTGACAACGAACAGATGTGGGCCTCCGCCCACTCCAGAATCTGAGATACATCCTTCATCGCCAAGGAACTTCTCATTCAACCATGACGGTTGATGTAAGCCACCAAGGTTATATTGTCTCATTGGAATCTGATAAACTGGGACGAACCCAGAAGTGGCCAAGCCTTCAAGGCCTTGAAGATTGCCTGTAGTTCCAAAATATTGATCGGGAGGGAGGACTCCTCCTGAGTTCACAGCCCCTGTGCCTTCCTGGCACCCCAAACAGTTCCCCATCTGGATAAGCTTGCATCCGTAATCACAATCTCCCAAGATGGTCTTAAGAAGCATGTCCCTCGGGACAGATGATCTGGACAGAGCCACCAAGAGAGCGAATCTCTCGACCGGCTGTCTAATATAATCTGTTGATACAGATCTGAATGATTGCCGTTCCACTGCCTCAGCATGCACAGTTGTAAAGGTCTGAGACGGAGCTTGGCAAAAAGGAATGATGTCCATGAAGGATACCATGAGACCAATCACCTCCATACACTGAGCCACAGAGGGACTCAAGGAGGTCCGGAGGGCAAGACATGTCGAAGTTAGCTTGCAACGTCTCTGGTCTGTTAGAAATATCCTCATGGATCAGGAGTCTATTATAGTATCCAGGAATTTCACCCTGGTACTTGGGATAAGAGAACTCTTTTCCAAGTTTATCATCCATCCATGTGATCAAAGAAGACTGAGAAAGGACTCAGATAATTCTTCGAAAGGTTGGTGCTTGCACCAGAATATCGTCTAAGTATAGGGCTACTGCAATACCCTGAGTTCTGGCAACAGCTAGAAGAGCCCCCAGAACCTTTGTTAAGATTCTTGGAGCAGTAGCTAGGCCAAATGGAAGGGCAATGAACTGGAAATGCTGGTCCAGGAATCCAAACCTCAGGAACTGAGAGTGTTCCCTGTGGATTGGAACATGAAGGTAAGTGTCCTTCAGATCTATAGTGGTCATAAACTGGCCTTCCTGAATTAAAGGAAAGATGGACCTTATCGTCTCCATCTTGAAGGAAGGGACACTGAGAAATTTGTTTAAGCACTTTAGGTCCAGAATTGGGTGGAAAGTTCCCTCCTTCTTTGGGACCACGAAAAGGTTTGAATAAAACCCCAAACCTCTTTCTTCGATAGGTACCGGGACAACAACTCCTAAGGAGGATAGATCCCAAACACACCCTAAAAAGGCATCCCTCTTTTCCGGTCTGGTAGAGAGATTTGAGAGAAGGAATCTGCCCCTTGGCGGATGAGATTTGAAGCCTATCTTGTATCCCTGAGATATCACCTCCAGGACCCACGGATCCTGTACGTCCTTGAACCAGGCATTTCAAAAAAGAGATAGTCTGCCCCCACATGATCCGATCCCAGATCGGGGGCCGCCCCTTCAAAGCGATTTGTTTTCGGCGGGATTTCATATTCTCCTTTGATTTATTCCAGGACTGAGTCTGCTTCCAAGCACTCTTGGGTTGCTCAGGCTTGGAGGGTGATTGTTGTCGTTGGGACTTGTTCTTCTTATCTTGCGGTAGAAAGGCACCCTTGCCTCCGGTAACCATAGAAATAATGGAGTCCAGGCCTGGACCAAATAAAATCTTTCCCTTGAAGGGAAGAGAAAGTAGTCTGGATGTAGAAGTCATATCCGCAGACTAAGACTTCAACCAGAGCACCCGGCAGGCTAGGACTGCAAAGCCAGAGGCCTTTGCATTAAGGCGAATAATTTGCATGTTCGCATCACAGATAAAAGTATTAGCAATTTTCAGAGATTTAATTCTGTCTTGAATATCCTCTAGGGAAGACTCCACCTCATTGAGTTCCGACAAAGAGTCTCACCAATAGGTAGACGTTCCGGCAACTGCAGCTGCCCGTTAAAACAAAAATCCCATATGTTGAAACATCTTTCTTAGAAAGGTTTTCATTTTCTTATCCATCGGCTCTCTGAATGAAGAACTATCCTCAAGAGGTATAGTAGTACGTTTAGCAAGCGTAGAGATAGCACCATCCACCTTAGGAATGGAGCCCCACAAATCCAATTGAGAGTCTGGGAACGGGAACAACTTTTTAAAAGTAGACGAGAGGAAAAAGGAAGAACCAATTCTTTGCCATTCATTCTTAATAATGTTCGCCATCTTAACCGGCACAGGAAAAGTCAAAGGAACTTTCCTGTCTTGGTAAACTCTGTCTAATTTAGGTATCATAGGTTCTTCAGGCAGCGCACCCTCTGGAACCTCTAACGTAGACAGAACCTCCTTTAATAAAAAACGCAAGTGCTCAATTTTAAATCTAAAGGACGGTTCCTCCGCAGCAGGAGACTTAGATGCTACAGAGGTTAACTCATCATCGGATAACTGGGACATAATAGCTAAATCCGATAAATATTTAGATTACTCCAGGTCAGGAGAGCTATGTTAAACCTTTCTCTTTTGGTCCAGGCCTGGACTCATTTGGTCCAGGCCTGGACTCCATTATTAGAGCGAGGGAATGCACTGAGGGCCGCAGACACCGCTGTTTGTAACTGCGCAGCAAAGTCTGCAGGAAGAAGAAGTGCTACGGGGAACTGCATCTGGAGTGGATAATGTAGCAAAGGTAGTAATCTCACAGGACGGCTCAGAGCGACTAAGAGCCTTAGCAGGCTTGTCTCCCTTCTTAGACTTTATACTGGTGTTAAGGCATGTGGGACATAATTGAGTGGGCGGAAAAATCACAACCTCTTTAAATTTAAACAGGTATGATTTAGTACAGAAGGAGTACCTTCTAACATGTCAGAGTCCTCCATAGCTCAGGTTATACCCACTGAAGGACACAAATAAAAACGTTTTTATTATAGAAAACTGCACCTTTATACTCCCAATGGCTGGGGCACTCACCACCTCCTAGACCCAGGCAGTTAACAGAGGAAACGCTCTCCTCATGTTCCAGTCTCAGCCAGAATGGAGGAAATGAACATGGACTACACCCGGGCACATGGAGTGCAAGACAGTACTCCCCCTGTTATTACAAGTACAACAAGTAATAGGAGCTGTGCAACACTTTCAAAAACAAAACTGAAACCTGTTTGTTCCAGCCATAAACACACAGTTTATCAGCCCAGGAAAAAAAAATCACACAAAGCAGCATGTAAATAATTAATACACTGATTAATTAACCCCAACTGTTTAATAAACCCCATTCAGAGGATATTAACCCTGGATCCTATCAAGGTATAAAGGAGCCACACTGCGACCCTGTTTTAGCGTTTTATGTGTAAAAATTAAAATGATCTTACTTCCAGGATCCATGCTGTGGAACAGAACACAGCCTCTCAAGTGTGACAGACTTAAAGCAGCGCTCCTGACATGGACTTGAGTGAGAGAAAGCAGGCAGTGAAACTCGTCAACATTGATTGCTTAGGAGCTGTTAGCAGTAGTCTGGATGGTTTCGCAGAAAAACTTTCCCTGCATCTCCAGACTCTAACTTTCATCAATACTCTCACTGAGAGGTTGACATGACTACTTAAAAATCCAGTCCTATCGCGAAGGGCAGATACCCTTTTTCAGGACTCTCAGAATCTTCTGACACTTCTCTGCCACCTCCTATCGTGACGAAAGGCAAATAATTACTGGGGTAAGAGGAAGTGGGAGTGATATTTAAGCCTTTGGCTGGAGTGTCTTTGCTTCCTCCTGGTGGCCAGGTGTTGTATTTCCCAACAGTAAGGAATGAAGCCGTGGACTCTCCCTATCTTAGGAAGGAAAATGGGAGTAGACTGCTCTGCATTAAAATGCATGGTCTTAGTCCGTCCATGTTTGGGTACATTTATGAATGTATAGATAGAGTTAGCATGTTTACATGTTTGTGAAGTTTTGTATTTATATTTATACTAGTCCTAAAGCCCGTTCTCACGGGCCATTTTTTGCAGTACAGCGGTCCCACCCCTTGCGCTCTTTCCCTCCCCCTCACTTTTGCTCTCTCTCTCCCCCCTCTCTTTTGCTCTCTCTCTCCCCCTCTCTTTTGAGCTTTCTCTCTCCCCCCTCTCTTTTGAGCTTTCTCTCTCCCCCCTCTCTTTTGAGCTCTCTCTCTCCCCCTCTCTTTTGCTCTCTCCCCCCCTCTCTTTTGAGCTCTCTCTCTCCCCCTCTCTTTTGCGCTCTCTCTCTCCCCCATCTCTTTTGCGCTCTCTCCCCCTCTCTCCCCTCTCTTTTCCGCTCTCTCTCCCCCCTCTCTTTTGTGCTCTCTCTCTCCCCCTCTCTTTTGTTCTCTCTCTCTCTCCCCTCTCTTTTGCGCTCTCCCCTCTCTTTTGCGCTTTCTCTCCCCCCTCTCTTTTGCGCTCTCTCTCCACCCCTCTCTTTTGCGCTCTCTCTCCCCCTCTTTTGTGCTCCTCTCTCCCCCCTCTTTTGCGCTCTCTCTTCCCCCCTCTCTTTTGCGCTCTCTCCCCCCCCCTCTCTTTTGCACTCTCTCCCCCCTCTCTTTTGCTGTCTCTCTCCCCCTCTCTCTTTTGCTGTCTCTCTCCCTCCTCTCTTTTGCTGTCTCTCTCCCCCCTCTCTTTTGCTGTCTCTCTCCCCCTCTCTCTTTTGCTGTCTCTCTCCCCCTCTCTCTTTTGCTGTCTCTCCCCCCCCTCTCTTTTGCTGTCTCTCTCCCCCTCTATCTTTTGCTGTCTCTCTCCCACCTCTCTTTTGCTGTATCTCTCCCCCCTCTCTTTTGCTGTCTCTCTTCCCCTCTCTCTTTTGCTGTCTCTCTCCCCCCCTCTGTTTTGCTATCGTGACGAAAGGCAAATAATTACTGGGGTAAGAGGAAGTGGGAGTGATATTTAAGCCTTTGGCTGGAGTGTCTTTGCTTCCTCCTGGTGGCCAGGTGTTGTATTTCCCAACAGTAAGGAATGAAGCCGTGGACTCTCCCTATCTTAGGAAGGAAAATGGGAGTAGACTGCTCTGCATTAAAATGCATGGTCTTAGTCCGTCCATGTTTGGGTACATTTATGAATGTATAGATAGAGTTAGCATGTTTACATGTTTGTGAAGTTTTGTATTTATATTTATACTAGTCCTAAAGCCCGTTCTCACGGGCCATTTTTTGCAGTACAGCGGTCCCACCCCTTGCGCTCTTTCCCTCCCCCTCACTTTTGCTCTCTCTCTCCCCCCTCTCTTTTGCTCTCTCTCTCCCCCTCTCTTTTGAGCTTTCTCTCTCCCCCCTCTCTTTTGAGCTCTCTCTCTCCCCCTCTCTTTTGCTCTCTCCCCCCTCTCTTTTGAGCTCTCTCTCTCCCCCTCTCTTTTGCGCTCTCTCTCTCCCCCTCTCTTTTGCGCTCTCTCTCTCCCCCATCTCTTTTGCACTCTCTCCCCCCATCTCTTTTGCGCTCTCTCCCCCTCTCTCCCCTCTCTTTTGCGCTCTCTCTCCCCCCTCTCTTTTGTGCTCTCTCTCCCCTCTCTTTTGCGCTCTCCCCTCTCTTTTGCGCTTTCTCTCCCCCCTCTCTTTTGCGCTCTCTCTCCACCCCTCTCTTTTGCGCTCTCCCCCTCTTTTGTGCTCCTCTCTTCCCCCTCTTTTGCGCTCTCTCTTCCCCCCTCTCTTTTGCGCTCTCTCCCCCCCCCTCTCTTTTGCACTCTCTCCCCCTCTCTCTTTTGCTGTCTCTCTCCCCCCTCTCTCTTTTGCTGTCTCTCTCCCCCCCTCTCTCTTTTGCTGTCTCTCTCCCCCTCTCTCTTTTGCTGTATCTCTCCCCCCTCTCTATTTTGCTGTATCTCTCCCCCCTCTCTTTTGCTGTCTCTCTTCCCCTCTCTCTTTTGCTGTCTCTCTCCCTCCTCTCTTTTGCTGTCTCTCTCCCCCTCTCTCTTTTGCTGTCTCTCTCCCCCCTCTCTTTTGCTGTCTCTCTCCCCCCTCTCTTTTGCTGTCTCTCTCCCCCTCTATCTTTTGCTGTCTCTCTCCCACCTCTCTTTTGCTGTCTCTCTCTCCCCCTCTCTTTTGCTGTCTCTCTTCCCCTCTCTCTTTTGCTGTCTCTCTCCCCCCTCTCTTTTGCTGTCTCTCTCCCCCCTCTCTCTTTTGCTGTCTCTCTCCCCCCTCTCTCTTTTGCTGTCTCTCTCCCCCCTCTCTTTTGCTGTTTCTCTCCCCCCTCTCTTTTGCTGTCTCTCTTCCCCTCTCTCTTTTGTTGTCTCTCTCCCCCCTCTCTTTTGCTGTCTCTCTCCCACCTCTCTTTTGCTGTCTCTCTCCCCCCTCTCTTTTGCTGTCTCTCTCCCCTCTCTCTTTTGCTGTCTCTCTCCCCCCTCTCGTTCACTGTCTCTCTCCCCCTCTATCTTTTGCTGTCTCTCTCCCCCTCTCTCTTTTGCTGTCTCTCTCCCCCCTCTCTTTTGCTGTTTCTCTCCCCCCTCTCTTTTGCTGTCTCTCTTCCCCTCTCTCTTTTGTTGTCTCTCTCCCCCCTCTCTTTTGCTGTCTCTCTCCCCCCTCTCTTTTGCTGTCTCTCTCCCCCCTCTCTTTTGCTGTCTCTCTCCCCTCTCTCTTTTGCTGTCTCTCTCCCCCCTCTCGTTCACTGTCTCTCTCCCCCTCTATCTTTTGCTGTCTCTCTCCCCCTCTCTCTTTTGCTGTCTCTCTCCCCCCTCTCTTTTGCTGTTTCTCTCCCCCCTCTCTTTTGCTGTCTCTCTTCCCCTCTCTCTTTTGTTGTCTCTCTCCCCCCTCTCTTTTGCTGTCTCTCTCCCCCCTCTCTTTTGCTGTCTCTCTCCCCCCTCTCTTTTGCTGTCTCTCTCCCCTCTCTCTTTTGCTGTCTCTCTCCCCCCTCTCGTTCACTGTCTCTCTCCCCCTCTATCTTTTGCTGTCTCTCTCCCCCCTCTCTCTTTTGCTGTCTCTCTCTCCCTCTCTCTATCCCCCCTCTTCTGCTCTCTCTATTCACCCTCTTCTGTTCTCTCTCTTGAGCTCTCTCTCTCCCTTCCACTCTCTCTCCCCCTCTCTCTCCTCCCCCTCTCTATCTCTCCCCCTCTCTATCTCTCTCCCTCTCTATCACGCGGTCACGCCCGGCCACGCCCCTTCACGGCAATTCGCGTCTGGTCAAGCCCGACCACGCCCCCGCTCACACCCACTTCTGCCGCAGATCAGCTAGGGACTCAAAGGCCAGGTGTGTTTGTCCTCGTGCTGTCTCTACTGCGCATGACAGCTTCGGACAAACACACTTGGCCTTTAATTATATAGGATGCACTTATGTTTTATTTCCTTCCTGCATACAGGCACACATTTGCATATTTATTTACCTCTCATGCTTAGACAACATAGTGTATACCTGTAATGCCTGGTATCCCGGATGGGTCGGTCACTTGGTAGCTTGTCGCTCTCCAGCTGGTTGAAGGCATGTTGTCGATAGGGATCTTCTCCGGGCTTTATATACTTTGAGGAGAGATATGATTTCTCATCAAACCCATTCAGTTTTCCCTTTTCCAGTTGCAAGACCGCTGTGACCTGGAATATGTAATGATAGATAATTATCTTAGGATGTCTTGGTGCACTTGTGCTATTTCCTGCCTGAGTGTACTATGTATATATATATATATATACACACTATATATATATATATATATATATATATATATATATATATATATAAGTGGCCCCTTTAACATATAAAACAAAGGAACCTATGATAGTAAAAATTAGTTCATTTTGTTTATTGCGTTATAACCATTATTCTAAAGATGAGAAAGGCTTTTCTTCAGGTAGAAAAGGGCTCAGAAGTTCAGATTTACACTATTCAATAACAATATTTACACTATTCAATAACAATATTTACAACACTATTCAATAACAATATCCTGTATAAGCTTCACTTTTGTTCTTGGCCAATCCTGATCCCATAAAAAAAAGTCCAAAGGTCAGTAAGCACCACCATAATGCTTAAATATTTTATTTGAACAAGAGCAAAAAAAGAACGTTTTGAGTCACAGACCCTTTCATGTCCACATGTGGTTCTTTTCTCTGCTCTTGTTCAAATAAAATATTTAAGCACATGATGGTTCTACTGACCTTTGGATTTTTTTGTTATTGTTAGGGTATTTGTCAGTGATGCAGGTGCTGAGCTGCTGTTGGCTTGTAGCAGTAACACTATATATATATATATATATATATATATATATATATATATATATATATATATATATATATATATATATATATAAAATGTCTCCTTGTTTCCTAAGGGGAACATGTTTAGGCCAGCAGAGGAGCATAAACTTACGACAATAAATTGGTGAGAAATAATATACTCAATTAAAAAAAAATACAAAAAAAAATGTGATGCAAAAAAACAATAATTTATTTAAGATCTGTATGAAACACAAAGATATAGCCGGAATGTAATGCCACAATCAGTACAAGTCCTGGGGAAGTTAATTATAAAGTTTTTAAATAATATTGCTGACTTTGTACACATGATTTAAAGATCTTTATTATGTGCCTGACATATGATTAGGGCTCATATGCAGCTCCCTTTAATTCCTCCTCTGGATAAGTAATTTCAATAATCAAATACATTTTTTATTGTAAATAAAATCATTCAGAGCTTATTAAACAATATTGGTTCTCGAAGGGGTTAATATACTTAAATATCTGTCCTGATCCAACATCCACACTTGTCAGCATCTGTGTGGCAAACTGCAACTGCAGCATTAGTCTGTGCTAGTAAGCAGTTACTCTGTGACACAGTCTGCATTGAGGACACCCCCTTTCCTTAAACTTAAAGGGAAACTGAACCCAAATTTTTTCTTTTGAAATTCAGATAGAGCATGCAATTTTAAGCAACTTTCTAATTTACTCCTAATATCAATTTTTCTTCATTCTCGTGGTATGTTTATTTGAAAAGCAAGAATGTAAGTTTAGATGCCGGCCCATTTTTGGTGAACAACCTGGGTTGTCCTTGCTGATTGGACAGCACCAATAAATAAGTGCTGTCCATGGTCCTGAAACAAAAATTTGCTGGCTCCTTAGCTTAGATGCCTTCTTTTTCAAATAAAGATAGCAAGAGAAGGAAGAAAATTGATAATAGGAGTAAATTATAAAGTTGCTTAAAATTGTATGCTCTACCTGATTCAGGAAAGAAAAAAATTGGGTTCAGTGTCCCTTTAAGTAAAGTTAAAGTAGTGGCTAGCACCACTGTTAAAAGCCATCAAAAACCTTTTTTTTCTGTTTTTAAATGTAACTTTTTATTTATTTTTTTATAAATGGGTGAGAATTATCAAGAACAAAAGTGAGGCTTACATACTCATTTGCTGACACAGTAATCAATCAAGTGGACATCACTGGATCACAATTAAATAGTATAAAACTTAACATTTTAAGCCTGTCCTGCCTTCAGAAAAGTGTTTCCTTCCTGCAGAAAATACTTTACTTCATTTAGAGTGACAGTTTTAACTGCATCAACAAGTTAACTACTTTTGTGACAAATGCATTAGTTTCATTCACCTAGATTACGAGTTTTACGTTAGGAGGGGTGCAGTGCTAACAAGCAGTTTATGCTCACCGCTCACTTGCAGACAGCGCTGGTATTACGAGTTTTTAGAACCCCGGCGTTAACCGCAAAAAAGTGAGCAAAGAGCAAAATTTAGCTCCACATCTCACCTCAATACCAGCGCTGCTTACGTTAGCGGTGAGCTGGTAAAACGTGATCATGCACGATTTCCCCATAGGAATCAATGGGGGAGAGCCGGCTGAAAAAAAACCTAACGCAGCCCCATTGATTCCTATGGGGAAATACTTTTTATGTCTACACCTAACACCCTAACATGAACCCCGAGTCTAAACACCCCTAATATTACACTTATTAACCCCTAATCTGCCGCCCCCGACATCGCTGACACCTGCATTATATTATTTACCCCTAATCTGCCATTCCGGACACCGCCGCCACCTACATTATAGTTATGAACTCCTAATCTGCTGCCCCCAACATCGCCGAACCCTACATTATATTTATTAACCCCTAATCTGCCGCCCCAATGTCGCCGCAACCTAACTACATTTATTAACCCCTAATCTCCCGCCCACAACGTCGACACCACTATAATAAAGTTATTAACCCCTAAACCTAAGTCTAACCCTAACCTTAACCCCCCCTAACTTAAATATAATTACAATAAATCTAAATAAAATTACAATTACCAAAATAATTCCTATTTAAAACTAAATACCTATAAAATAAACCCTAAGCTAGCTACAATATAACTAATAGTTACACTGTAGCTAGCTTAGGGTTTATTTTTGCTTTACACACAACTTTGTATTTATTTTCACTAGGTAGAATAGTTATTAAATAGTTATTAACTATTAAATAACTACCTAGTTAAAATAAAGACAAATTTACCTGTAAAATAAAACCTTACCTAAGTTACACTAACACCTAACACTACACTATAATTAAATAAATGAAATACAATTAATTACAATTAAATAAAATTATCTAAAGTACGAGAAAACCCCCCCCACTAAATTACAGAAAATAAAATAATTACAAGATTTTTAAACTAATTACACCTACTCTAATCCCCCTAACAAAATAAAAAAGCCCCCCAAAATAAAAAGCCCTACCCTACACTAAATTACAAATAGCCCTTAAAAGGGCCTTTTGCGGGGCATTACCCCAAAGTAATCAGCTCTTTTACCTGTAAAAAAAAAGTACAAATACCCCCCCCAACATTAAAACCCACCACCCACACAACCAACCCTACTCTAAAACCCACCTAATCCCCCTTAAAAAACCTAACACTAACCCCTTGAAGATCACCCTACTGTGAGACGTCTTCACCCAACCGGGCAGAAGTGGTCCTCCAGACGGGCAGAAGTCTTCATCCAAACCGGGCAGAAGAGGTCCTCCAGATGGGCAGAAGTCTTCATCCAGACGGCATCTTCTATCTTCATCCATCCGCCGCGGAGCGGGTCCATCTTCAAGACATCCAACGCGGTGCATCCTCTTCATCTGGAGTCTTCTTACTAAATGATGGTAGCTTTAAGTGACGTCATCCAAGATGGCGTCCCTTCAATTCCGATTGGCTGATAGAATTCTACCAGCCAATCGGAATTAAGGTAGAAAAAATCCTATTGGCTGATGCAATCAGCCAATAGCATTGAAGTTCAATCCTATTGGCTGATCCAATCAGCCAATAGGATTGAGCTGGCATTCTATTGGCTGTTGCAATCAGCCAATAGAATGCAAGCTCAATCCTATTGGCTGATTGCATCAGCCAATAGGATTTTTTCTACCTTAATTCTGATTGGCTGATAGAATTCTATCAGCCAATCGGAATTGAAGGGACGCCATCTTGGATGACATCACTTAAAGGTACCGTCATTTAGTAAGAAGACTCCTGATGAAGAGGATGCTCTGCGTCGGATGTCTTGAAGATGGACCCGCTCCGCGCCGGATGGATGAAGATAGAAGATGCCGTCTGGATGAAGACTTCTGCCCGTCTGGAGGACCTCTTCTGCCCGGCTTGGATGAAGACTTCTGCCCATCTGGAGGACCACTTCTGCCTGGTTGGGTGAAGAGGTCTCACGGTAGGGTGATCTTCAAGGGGTTAGCATTAGGTTTTTTTAAGTGGGTTTTAGAGTAGGGTTGGTTGTGTGGGTGGTGGGTTTTAATGTTGGGGGGGTATTTGTACTTTTTTTGCAGGTAAAAGAGCTGATTACTTTGGGGCAATGCCCCGCAAAAGGCCCTTTTAAGGGCTATTTGTAATTTAGTGTAGGGCTTTTTTTATTTTGGGGGGCTTTTTTATTTTGTTAGGGGGATTAGAGTAGGTGTAATTAGTTTAAAAAATCTTGTAATTATTTTATTATTTTCTGTAATTTAGTGGGGTTTTTTTTTCGTACTTTAGACAATTTTATTTAATTGTAATTATTTGTATTTAATTTAGTTTAGGGGTTAATAAATGTAGGTAGGTGTCGGCGATGTTAGGGACGGCAGATTAGGGGTTAATATTTAACTAGTGTTTACAATGCGGGAGTGCGGCGGTTTAGGGGTTAATATATTTATTTTAGTGTTTGCGATGTGGGGGGGGGGGGCCTCGGTTTAGGAGTTAATAGGTAGTTTATGGGTGTTAGTGTACTTTTTAGCACTTTAGTTAAGAGTTCTATGCTACGGTGTTGAAGTGTAAAACTCTTAACTACTGACTTTAAAATGCGGTACCAGGCTTGACAGGAGAGGGTCTACCGCTCAATTTTTG
This sequence comes from Bombina bombina, assembly GCF_027579735.1. Lineage (NCBI taxonomy): Eukaryota > Metazoa > Chordata > Amphibia > Anura > Bombinatoridae > Bombina > Bombina bombina. The sequence continues at coordinate 272,905,527 of NC_069499.1, forward strand.
GAAGACTCGTAATACCGGCTAGACTGACCATCTCCCATTGGTTGAAGCACCCCACCCAAGCTCAGGTGTACTCATGAGAGTGTGTTGGAGATGTTTATACAGTCAGGAAGTCTCATTATATTATAAAGAGAGTAGCGGGAATTATTCAACCCATAAAAGCAAAGTATTGTAGTGTTAGGACCTTGTAAGTTGGTGACTGGCTAAACAGAATATGGCCATATTGTTTGACTAAGACTCCAATTTTAATGTAAAAGCATAGATGGTTTTTGCAGTGTTTATTTTTTGTTTATTTGCAAGTGGATGTGCGGCAGATTGACATTATAAATAATTGAAATAAAGGGATTCTGGGAGATAGTGAATTTTTGTATACAAAACAGAATTGAGCACTTGGATACATAGCTTTGAGCCAAACAACAAACATATTACATTTTGTTTTTAAATTAATTAAAACTTGCTTAGTGTGTGAGCTGCAGCCAAGAAATCCAAGCTATCTAAATAGTCACTTAAGGGATTCATTAAAGAAAAATTAATGTTCCATTGAAAGCTCTGTATCTCAATTCGGGAATTGCCCATCATTTAAAGTGCCTAGGAGACAAATGCAGTACAATATAGTGCACAGTGAAAAATTGAAGTTTTTTTCGCCACTATGTATTTTATATTAATTTTGTATGTATGGAATGACAATTAAGAGTATTTTTAAAAAGAAAAACGTATATATATATATATATATATATATATATATATATATATATATATATATATATATATAATTTTTTATTATTTGATATGTAACATAGGATAGTGGGTTGTATTGTAGTAAAGAGACTTTAAGATTTTAATATAAAATGTATAGTTTAGTTTGATATAACTAACTATAACTGAAGACTATTTAAGGCTAACCTGCTACATATCTTCCCATAAAGGGTTTTAGTAAATAACAACTGTAAAACAATCAGGGCCGCCACTAGAAATTTTGGGGCCCCTGACTTAACCATTGATCAGGCCCCCCCCCCCTTTGACATGTGCAATTTTTGACCAAGTGACTAAAACATATATGCACTTTATTCTAAAGTGTCTATTTAAACTTGGAAATGTTGTAAAGGTAGTAACATACATACACACAAACTCATACACTGAAACACACACTCACACATAAGGATTCACATATAGACACTCTAGCAGACACGCAAAGAAACACACTCAGACACAGACACCCAAACAGACACTCAGCACTTGATTACATTGACCTGACAAGTAATGAGGTAGACTACAGTTTTGTAAAAAAAAAAAAAAAAAAAAAGGAGATTTAGAAAACAAAATATGGAGTTTTGATTATCTTTTTGTAAAGGAAGATGCCAACTAAATGATGACAACAGCATGCAGTGGCTGAAAGGAAGGGCCCTGAACTGTCTAAACAATAATTTAAAGGTTAAATGGTGGATTGGTGACTTCCATAAAGGTCTCATTAGTCTCAAAGTCTGTAGAAAGATCATGTGAATAATCAGTAGTAAGGTCAAAATGTCCTATAAAGGAACAGACAATAGACACACACACATACACAAACTCAAACTTGCACATACACCCAAGGAAACACCAACAGAGACAGCCTCAGAAAACACACAAAGACATACACACACACACACACACACACACAGACACCCACAGAAAACACACAAAGACATACACACACAGAGAGACAACCACATAAAACACAGAAAGACATACATACACACACCCTCACTGAGACATCCACAGAAAACAAACAAAGACATGCACACACCCTCACAGAGACACCCACAGAAAACACACACCCTCACAGAGACATCCACAGAAAACACACACCCTCACAGAGACATCCACAGAAAACACAGACATACATACACACCCTCACAGAGACATCCACAGAAAACACAGACATACACACCCACCCTCACAGAGGCATCCAGAGAAAATACACAAAGGCAAACATACACACACCCTCGTAGAGACACCCATTGAAAAGGCTCAAAGACATATGCACACACCCTCACAGACATCCACAGAAAATGCACAAAGACATACACACCCACCCTCACAGAGAGACCCAGAGAAAAAAAATACATACACACTCATAAAGACACAAACCAAAGCACAAAGACATAAAACACAGACACCCACAGAAACACTCACAGGAGGAAACATTTATGCACCTTGCATCCCCTAAATCAACAGTGTGTGACATGCATGATAAAAAAATTGCAGAAATTAAAGGGACAGTCAACACCAGAATATTTGTTGTTTAAAAAGATAGATAATCCCTTTATTACCCATTCCCCAGTTTTGCAAAACCAACACTGTTATATTAATACACTTTTTACTTCTGTGACTAACTTGTATCTAAGCATCTTCTGACCGCCCCTAATCACATGACTTTTAGTTATTATCTATTGACTTGCATTTTAGCCAATTATTGCAGTGTCTGCCACTAGCCACGGGCGTGATCACAATGCTATCTATATGGCCTACATGAGCTTGCTCTCCCCTGCTGTGAAAAGTAAATAAAATAGAGGCGGTCTTCAAGGGCTTAGAAATTATCATATGCACCTTCCTAGGTTAGCTTTCAACTAGAATACCAAGAGAACAAAGCAAAATTGTTGATAAAAGTAAATTGGAAAGTTGTTTAAAATTACATGCCCTATTTGAAAAATTTAAGGTTTTTTTGGACTTGACTGTCCCTTTAAGAGATCACTTTTTAAAGAATCATATTTCTAAATGTGTAAACAAAAATAATTCTGTGAATTCAAAATTGTACATTAATGATCTGGGTAGATGGCTAGATGAAGAAAAGTACTTTTAAAAGGTTGACATATATTTTTGTTTGTTTTTTCCCCATTTTCCCCAACCAAGAGCACCACTTCAAATATAGTGTACAAATGTTCCCATCTGTCAGCTGTACTTATGGATTTTGAAAATGCTGTACTCTATTTGGTTTTGGTGGAACCATAAGCTGTGGTACTCATACCATTAGATCTGGTTAAATGCAGGATTTAGGCTTGTTGGTATGTTTTTCAAAATTAAGTCAGCTGTAGTGTAAACTGAACAGTTTTAAGTTAACCTATCTCATTTCAAACACTGAACAATCTTAGTCTGAGAGTATAACATTTTATGCAGATGTAAAAATCTTAGATAAAATGTCTCCTTGCATCTGGAAAGTCCTTGCATAAAGGGGCAGTAAACTGGAATGTAATTAATTAATATCAAAATGCATATCTGCCAAAAGGGCACCTACCATTTGTGTATTGAGGAGGAAACATTTCTGCATGGTTTTAAATACAGAATTTCTACAGCATTGTCAAATAATCATAAATACACTGCTGCCCCACCATACAACTACTACCATGCTGAAGTTACAATCCGAAATTGCACAAAGAAATAAAAAACATTTGCTAAGTAAGTCCTACCTCCTCGGCAAATGAAAGTGATCTGCCGTCTGACTCAGGCACACACTGTACAAACAAAGTGCCAAGTCTGTCTCACACTGTGCATAGTGGTTTAGTGCACACTCAGAAATCCTCTCAAATGCTAATACTTTACTCCTTGTAATAACATTTCCCATGCTCAATTAGCACTCTGCTGTAGTACCCACTGGTGGTTGCCAAAATTAAAAAAAAAAAAAAAATTTTTAGTTCTTGCCTCATGGGGCCCCCTGGCCCATTGGGCCCCTGACAGGAGTCACCCCTGTCACCCCCTGATGGCAGCCCTGAAAACAATGCACACTTTACCAACAATATGACCATGGCTAGAATTGTCAGCTGTGGACTCAAGCCCATATTGGCTCCCCCAAATAAAGAGAGAGGTGGATGGAGTCTGGCTATTAAAAACAATTACAGCTAACAAGATGTTAATTTTAAAAAATGCTTACACTTGGCTGATGTGTTATTCTATGGTTATTTTTCTGAGCGCTAATTGCTACCGCGAGCTCTAGCCTTCTGTTTTCTATTCTTGAAGGAACAGTAAAGTCATAATTAGACATTTATGATTTAGAGACAGAGCATACAATTTTAAACAAATTTAAAATTTACTTTTATTATTTAATTTGCTTCCATCTCTTGTTATCCTTTGCTGAAAGGTTTATCTAGGTAAGCTCAGGAGCAGTGAAGAACCTAAGTGCAAGCTGCTGATTGGTGGCTGCATATATATATATACTGATTGTCATTGGCTCGCCCATGTGTTCAGTTAGAAACCAGTAGTGCAATGATGCTCCTTCAACAAATGATAAAGAGAATGAATTTGATAATATAAATAAACTGGAAGTTTGTTTAAAATTGTATGTTCTACCTAAATCATGAAAAAAATGTTTGGGTTTCATGTCCCTTTAAGCCAGCATTCTACCCAGTTCACAGTTTTTGAGTCAGACCAAGGAGATACAGTTTGTTGTGTGGGACAGTGGCAAATGCTTTGCTGACATCTAGTTATTCTACATCAACTGCTCCACCCTGGTTTAATACCTTTGTTACATACATAAGGCAAGAGGCGCCTCTGTGAGGTCTGTCTTCTGCTAAGATGCTGACAAAACCAGCTTTAATCAATCCAGACCAATGTCACTAAGACAAAGCTACTCTGTCATATGAGTGTCAGTCAGACACAGATGTTCTGCCACAAGAAACCACGCCTACCAGGGGTAAACACCATTACAGACCAAAATGTTATAGGACCTAAAAAGCTGTCAGAGGACACAAACTATATTTTAACGTTTTCATGGCAGATTCAGTTAATTTAGTTATAAATATCAAAGCAAGGATTAGACTCTAAGACTAAGTATAGGCTTAGCCTAAGCGTACACTGTAAATACATGGGAATACAGGATTTATAGCTGTGCAGAGTAAGATATGTGCAGATAAACATGTGCAGAATATAAACTTTAGGGACAGTATAGTCAAATTTAAACTTTTTTAGTATCCTTTGTTAAAAAGCATGCCTAGGTAGTCCCAGGAGCAGTAATGTATTGCTGGGAACTAGCTGCTGATTACTGGGTGCACATATTTTCATTGGCTCTCCCAATGTGTTCAGCTAGCTCCCAGTAATGCATTGCTGCTCCTTCATCAAAGGATACCAAGAGAATGAAGCAAATATTTATAATAGAAGAAAACAGAATCATGAAAGAATTTGGGTTTTACATCCCGTTAAAGGTACTTAAAATACCTTTATCATCTTGCAATAGGATAACATATTGGCCAATTGTGAACATTTTCAGAAGAGACTGACACCTTTTTTGCTGAAATTGTTATTTTAAAGGGACAGCCTATTTAAAACAAACTTTCATGATTCAGATAAAGCATGCAATTTTAAACAACTTTTCAATTTACTTTTCTCATCAAATTTGCTTTGTTCTCTTTGTATTCTTTGTTGAAAGCTAAAGCTGAAAGCTAAACCTAGGTAGGCTCATATGCTAATTTCTAAGCCCTTGAAGGCCACCTCTTATCTCAGGTCATTTTGACAGTTTTTTAAAGCAAGACAACATTAGTTCATGTGTATCAGATAGATAACATTGTGCTCACTCGTGTGGATTTACCTATGAGTCAGCACTGATTGGCTAAAATGCAAGTATGTCAAAAGCACTGAGATAAGGGGGAAGACTGCAGAGGCTTAGATACAAGATAATCACGGAGGTAAAAAATATATTAATATAACAGTGTTGGTTATGCAAAACTGGGGAATGAGTAACAACAGGATTAGCTATCCTTTTAAGCAATACAAATTGTGGAGTAGACTGTCCCTTTAAGGTAACGCTTACTTGCCCTCTAGCAGAAATACATTTCCTGAAGCAAACATCAGCCACCTCATTCTGATTCCAAATTAATAAATCATCAGCTGTCCCAATGGGTAATATAATAGTAGTGCACGACAGAACTAGGCACTTCTGTTAGTACTGAGGACCAGTCTACTAAGTCTCTTTGCTATTGGAAATTTAACACGTTATTAAATTAGTAGACTCTGTTAGAAAATCAATTAATTTATTCCCTATTACTTTAATTTATTCAGTCACCTCTGGACTAGATCAATTACTTTTACACTGTACATAATTAACTAATCTCTCATCAAGTTCATTTGAGCAATTTTTTTTTGGGGGGGGGGGGATTCCTGGCTTTCTGTCAGCCTCATCTCTGTCTTCACTCTTGTTTTCCTTTCTCTCCCTCCTCTTTTGATCACTTCAGGCCATTTTGTCCCAAGAGGTTAGAGATGGGTGAATGTAGCTTAAAGGGACAGTCTACATGAAATGTTTTATTGTTTATAAAGAAAAATAACCCATTTATTACCCATTCCCCAGTTTAGCATAACCAGCACTGTTATATTATTACACTTTTTACCTCTGTGATTAACTGGCATCTAAGCCTCTGTGGACTGCCCCCTAATTTCAGTTCATTTGACAGACTTGCATTTTAGCCAATCAATGCTGACTCATAAATAACTCCATGGGAGTGAGCACAATGTTATCTATATGGTACACATGGACTAGCACTGTCTAACTGTGAAAAACTGTCAAAACACACTGAGATAAGAGGCAGCCTTTAACGAGTTAGAAATCAGTTGGAGCCTACCTAGGTTTAGCTTTCAACAAAGAATACCAAGATTACAAAGCAATTTTGATGATAAAATTACAATAAACTGGAAAGTTGTTTAAAATTGCATGCCCTAGCTGAATCATGAAAGTTTAATTTTGACTTGACTGTCTCTTTAAATGGACATGAAACCCCAAATTTTTCTTTCATGATTTAGATAGACCATATGATTTTATAAACAACTTTCCAATGTACTTTTATTATCTAATTTGCTTCATTGTCTTGGTATTATTAATTAAAAAAACATACCTAGGTAGGCTCAGGAGTAGCAATGCATTGCTGGGAGCTAGCTGCTGATTGGTGGCTGCACACAAATGCCTCTTTTCATTGGTTCAGCTAGCTCCCAGTAGTGCATAGCTGCACGTTCAACAAAGAATAACAAGAGCAAATTTGATATCTGAATCATGACAGAAGATTTTTGGGTTTCATGTCTCTTTAAGTAAAACCAAGCAACTGCATTAAATCCAGTATTACAGACTATAGATAAAGGCAAAATAAAATGGTGGTAAAGGCACAAAGCAGAAGGAATGCCAAGGGTGCAGATAAGAATAGAGAAACAGAGAAAATTAAATGGCAGGCAAGTATATGGGAAATGGATCAAATTAAATGTGTGACACAGACAGAAAGAATTGGGTATACAGGGTAAGAATTCTGTACATTTTCCTGGATAGCGCTTGCTTATTGGTGGCTACTTTAGCCACCAATCAGCAAGCACTACCCAGGTACTGAACCAAAAATGGGCTGGCTCCTAAGCTTTACATTCCAGATTTTCAAATAAAGATAGCAAGAGAATGAAGAAAAATTGATAATAGGAGTAAAATAGAAAGTTGCTTAAAATTGCATGCTCTGTCTGAATCATTAAGAAAAAAAAATGGGTTTAGTATCCATTTAATGAAAACCTCTTTACATGATCAGGCAACTGATTATTTTAGGTCAAAGCATCAGAGAAAGTAGTGAAAATGAGCAAAGCAGGAATAATTATAGCTAAAAAACAAATATGATAAATGAATAGAAGAGATTGTATCATTGTTATATTATAAAAGAATGCATTAAACAAGAGGGCATGCGGCAGAGTGAAATGTCTCTTTATTAAGACATTTGTATATATTACAGAACAGAAGACAAGGAGTTAATAGATTTTAAAGCACTGTTGTTTGCCAGATGTAAAAACGAACGACGCTTTAGCTCACATTACAAGAACATTGCTCTGCACAATGGTCTCTGATGAGAAAATGAGCAAGGACATCTCTTCAGGCAATTTCTTCCACAGACCAAAACCAAAATAGAAAAGAAATGGAAATATCTTTCAGTGTTTGTCTCCCTGTTCTGCGCAGATATTGTCACATGAGAAGGGGGTTTAAATAAGTGTATGATAAAAGGGACGTATTTGCTGCTCTCAATCTCTGTGACCAGTGTTCTAAAATGTTGTAAGGGTTAATTCCAGCATAACGTTGAATCACTAAATGCATTAGATGTCACTTCATATATTATACATATAAAATGAGAAACACTAATCCATTTAATTTAATAAATGAATGTATTCAATACAACGCAAGAACTCGCACTCAAACATACAAGAAATGCTGTTTGAAATTAAATATAACCAAGAGATTAAAATCTTTAGAGCAAGATGCTAAAATGGACTCAGTATGAAGAAAAAAAAACCAAGAGAGAGTTTTCAAACCAGTTCTATTTTTGTGCCTGTTTGATACTCGTTAAAGCAAGTCACAATGACAAGCAGGGGATTCACAGCAACACAGATAGCTATACCAGTGTTAGTGCCCAGTGATCATAGCTACAACAGCACCAGTGTGATAGAGTCTTCCTATGACATCTCCCACCTCCAATTAACCCTAACCATCCAGCCCCACTGACCTGGCACCCACAGGGCGACCAATCTCTGCCACTATAATCTCTAAAAAAGGCCTCTTCCAAGAGGGAATCTACAACACTCAAGATTATGTGTACTATGGCCTCCACCATTTATTGTAGCCCCCTTACATGATGCGCCCAATGCAAGACACCAAGGAACCCCCATATATATTAATCTGGACTTACAACCATCAACACCCAGGGTCCCATCACCAACAGCTGTTAACTCAAATAAGAAAAAATATTATTTAGATGAAAGAAAAAAACTACAAATGTTGCTGTAAGGCTTATTCCAACGTAATCTCACAAGCAGCAGCAATTATGTACCTCTCAGGTTCTATTCCTCACCTCTTGCCGTGAGTTTTCCATCTAATTTATTATATATTTTTTTTAAAGAAATCTTGATTGATTATCATAAAGATCTTTGACACATTTATCTGTCTGCAATTAGTTAATGGCTGCCTTGGTGTAAGGACACCTTGTCATCTTGTCACAATGGGAATGTACGCTGCTATCAGAGGTTTAGCCACAAGTGATAGTGACCCTTGTGACCCTGCCACTTGCAATTGCACATGATTTTGCCCTTAAAAGGACAGGAAATGTTTTGTTATTTAAAAAAAAACAAAAAAAACAACATAATTGGTTTCCCAATGCCCCCTCATCAGTTGTTTTCTAGGGTGCTTTTTTGCACCCCTTCATCGACTTGCTTTGAGCACTCCCTTTAAGAGTCTTTTTTACATTTAAAGGGATAGTAAAGTCCAAATTAAACTTTTATGATTCAGATAGGGCATGTAATTTTAAACACATTTCTAATTTACTTTTAGCATCAAATTTGCTTTGTTCTCTTGTTATTATTAGTTGAAAGCTAAATCTAGGTAAGCTCATATGCTAATTTCTAAAGCCCTTGAAAGCCACCTCTGAATGCATTTGACAGTTTTTCACAGCTAGAGGGCGTTAGTTCATGTGTTTCATATAGATAACACTGTGCTTATGCAAGTCTGTCAAAAGATCTGAGATAAGAAGGCAGCCAGCAGAAGCTTAGACAAGGTAATTATAGAGGTAAAAAGTATATTTATATAATAGTTTTGGTTATGCAAAACTGGGGAATGGTAAATAAAGGGATTTTATTCTAGCATTTTTGGCGTTTACTATCCCTTTAAATGCAGTATGCAGTTCAGCCACCTGCCCTATAGACAGTAATGGGAGTATGCTCCTCGTTGAAAAGTCACTAACAAATTAACTTGCAATTCTATGTTCATTAAAGTCTATTGGAAGCAAAATCACTCCAGTAAAACATGTGTATGAGTTATTAGCTGGCATTTGTCATTTTACTCATCTTCACAGCTAATCTGCTACAATATATATTTTACATTTAACATTTAACTCAAATATCACAGTAAAAACGGCACATTTTCTAAAAGCTGAAGGATTAACCCTTATCGGAATTCTAATTTCCCTGTTACACGGCTTTGCCAAATACCAAAAGGACTGACATTTTAAATGACACTTTGAGACATTGTAAATGATAGTGCTGCCACTGCAACCTTTCAGTAGGTTACTGCATAAAGTGACCAGATCCCTAGTGGAACAGTATATAGATGTTTTGATATTTAACTGTGATGATCAAAATGTGGTTAAAAGGGGGGGCGGAGCTAACCGCCGAAGCTACAAGTCGCACTTTACCGGAGCTCCTGACTTCAATTCATATATAGTGTTAGTTTATTCACTTGGAGCCCTTCTTCCAGTAGCCACTTTGCTCTATTACCTAGCCTATGTGACCGTCCTCGCACCATAAGAGCAGAATCTGAGGATTCCTACCTCACAACTCCTAGAGCCGACAACTAAGTCACACGCTGCAAAAGCGCGAATCGCCATCTTAACACAGGATGGAGTCACTTAGCAGATGGGAGGTTGAAACGGAGAAACTGCTACAAACCTTTTATGAGGAGCTAAAGAAAGATTTGCTTGCTTTTGGGGACAAGTTGGTAACACTTATACCTCACAGTCGACAGGATGAGAAGCTACATAAGGGAACAGTTCCCTCTCCTATGACACATGCCGTAGCCGCTGCGCCTGACCCCACAAGTGAGCACATTCCCCGCCCTGATGCTCACGAGCCTGAAGAATCGCTCACTGGAGCAGTGGAAGAGATCCTGTTCTCCTGTGCAGCAAAGGAGTATGCAGCGCCCCTGACTTCCCAGCCCGTATTTGAACTTCCTCCTGCAGACCAGCCTGAGCTGCTCAGTTGCGCCATGATCCTACCGGACTCTAAGGTGCTAGCCGGGCACAATGATAGCTGCTATTACTTACACGGGGACAGCCGCTGCAGGTGTGATCCTCAGAGTCAGCTACTTGACTCACCCTGGTTCCCTGATCTCGCTCAAGGTAGACTCCCGCAGAGCATTCTTCATCATGCTGTTTGCCTCTTCCCATACCAACTGGATAAGCGATGGAGATTGCGGTGGGACCCAGGAAAAGGCCAGTTCTGGCGCCTCTATCACTACAACACAGAGTGCAATATTGTCGTCACTTGCTCCATATGCCGGTTTGAGTGACTGGAATGAGGGAGACTTCTTAAATGAACCTCTCATATATATTACACAAGATCCACTGCTATGAATGATGACTCTAAAGTTTGATGTTTGATGAAGGGAACGTTTTTCTCATACCAGCTTTCATGTTAATAACCCTTGCTCACAGTATAGTCGTTGGTTTGTAGTACTAAATTGCTTGTTTATAGTGTCTCACTGGTTAAACTTCACCTGTCACCACAGAGACTGTTTAGTTGCAGTGCATATAGCTTAGATAAACTGCCTCAATCACACCTTCCCCTTGCACACTTTTCCCATATATTCCATGTAGATCGCAGTACTATTAGCATAATAGGAGCTACAATACTGACATAATTTACAACTTATAAAATATATGTTTGTTTAACTCACCTCTTTGGGCTATATTGGTTTGAGGAGGCAAACTATCTGTGTAATTCTGTAATTATACTATAGAAGGGATAATTACTGATACTTTAGGGCATAACGGTTTGAGATATCTGCTGGGTATTAGGTCTCATGTATGTGGTTTACTCTAGAACTTTCCATGCTACTCAGAATGGGATCCCCTTATTCCTAAATTAAAGGATGATGTTTCTCACTATTCTCCCCATTAACCCCTTCTTCTTAGCTACCCACTACCTACAAAATTAGACATGGCCTTGTTTCCTCCCGTACTTTCTCCTTTTGTTTTTGGATCCACCTTAGGTAACCCCTCATTTTGGCCCTAATATGAAGTAATCTATCACTAGTCTGCATCGGTAGGATTCCCCAGAACTCCCCATAGTACTTAATAGGTTTCAGGTCCATATACTTTATAAACCAGTTGTACTATAGGTACACCTTATCCTCCCCCTAGATCCCCTTGCTAGACCTCTTTTTATGCTTCATGATAGCAAGCGCTGTAGCAAAAATGGTGAATATGCAAAAGTTAGTATTCTGGACAAAGATAGTCGAACGCAACATTCTCCCTAAGATATTAGTTGCTCCTTGATTGAACTAAGATTTGGAGTTTTTTAAGGACTCATGCTTACATACAGCAGAACGCCCGTGCCATGACAGGGAAATTTCATATTCCTCATTACCGGTAATTTGGGGTAGATATATCTATGCCACTGCTGACTTAACCTACATTTACTGATCATATATACATATACTAATAAGCGAGACTCCTCATCTAGATAGATCCCGACTCCTATTTAATATAGTCAAAAAGTGTTCTAGATGTCATGCTGAATACTACAAGCTATTAGCCTCTCACCAGATATGAATTAAGCTCCCCACTAATAGTCCTTGTTAAACATATGCATAGCTAACAGTGTCATAAATTTTCCCTACACATGCCCTCTAGCTTGCTTTCCTATCAGAATATTTCTGTTCCCACATCACCATGCCCTCCACCTGTCACAATCAAAGATATACATCGAGTATCCCATAGCCACCACTGTCAACCTCCCCCCTTTAACTCTATAGCCATCCCCGATCTTCATATCCATATCTGTAACTATATTTAAACTCAGCCAATTAATACGTTAAACAAAATTATATCTATATTAGCGGCATCCTACTTCCATTGTCCCTATAGACTGTATAACTATACAGTATACTATTCTCCTAATATCCCTATTACATTATAGTATTTACTCCCACTTTACGTAGATAGACACAAGTCCTTCTGACTTCTCCAGAATAACAACCTCATAACCCTAGCACCATCCTTAGAAGATGCCTAACAAGCGTGGGAACCATTTCATCCTCAGCTATATTATAGGCTCCACCTCCCCAGATGGAAAGCTCCGCCCCTCCATCTTCCCCTTATACTTAAGCGGCTCGTGCCCGCTGTCTTCCCCTCCCCCCTTATATACCTCGGCCCAAAAGTGGTCGACACATATGCTAAATCTCCACAAGCTGATACCTTAGACCCAGATAATTTAAAGAGTGTTTTTCCTATTGCAATGTGGAGATCATCTGTCAATAATATAATATAAAATGAAGTTCTATTCTATCTCGCCTAAACTCTCTTCTATCTCCATTTTAAAATCCGATATGTTACTCTCTCTCTACATGTGTATCTCGCTTTGTTGATAATCTCAGCTTATAGTCATAGACAATGTACTGCTCACTTCAATGTAACTATGTCTTAAGGGCGAATTTTGTTTGTCAATATCTGTTTCAACTTCAATAAAAAAAGTATTTTCAAAAAAAAAAAAAAAAAAAAAAAATGTGGTTAAAAGGACAATAAAGACAATATTAAACTTTCACAGATCAGACAGAGCATGCAGGTTTAAACAGCCTTCCGGTTTACTTATTGTTATAAAAACATAATTTATGTAAGAACTTACCTGATAAATTAATTTCTTTCATATTGGCAAGAGTCCATGAACTAGTGACGTATGGGATATACAATCCTACCAGGAGGGGCAAGGTTTCCCAAACCTCAAAATGCCTATAAATACAAGATGTGGAACTCCACAGAAGCGTCACTAGAGAGGGAGGGATAAAATAATAACAGCCATTTTCCACTGAAAAAAACAAATCCACAACCCAAAATATAAGTTTATTCTCATAATGAGAAAAAGAAAAAACTTAAACATAAGCAGGATAGGTAGGATTGTATATCCCAAACGTCACTAGCTCATGGACTCTTGCCAATTACATGAAAGAAACTAGCCTTGTACTCTTGCTATCATTTGTTGAAAAGCATGCCTATGTAGGCTCAGGACCAGCAATGCACTAATGGGAGTTAGATGCTGATTGTTAGCTGTGCATATATGTTTCTTGTTACTTGCTCACCCAATGTGTTCAGTTAGCCCCCAGTAGTGCATTGCCTCTGAGCTTACCTAGGTGTGCTTTTTAACTAAAGGATACCAAGAGAACAGAGCACACTTGATAAAGAAGTAAATTGAAAATGTGTTTAAAATTACATTACATCTGAATCATGAAAGTTTAATTTTTACGATGCTGTCTCTTTAAATCCCCGCTGGGATTACTGGGATAAGGACACAACGACGTAATCAAGCTCATTCACATTAAATATGTCTCTGTTGTATTGCTAGAGCTCAAATCCTTGTAATCCTGTAAAACACATGAGCTTCTCAGATGCCAAATGGAAGTGCTTATTACCTACAGAATCAGAATTTTTGGCTTCCGTTTATCAGCATCACAGTTATCACCTGACTTCTCCATTGCCAACTGGCTCATTTATCTAATACTTTATTATTTATCTGTTTGCCTGCCGTGTCATTTTTCTCTATCAAGGCCAGCAAGAGAATATAAAGCCCAGCATGCGTTACCATGGCACTGGCTGCTGAATCTGGTCCTCAGCTTTCAAAGTGCATAAGCAAATTTTTTTGTTTTCATTTGATATCTGGTGGCATTTTGCTACCCTAAAATTATAGCCACAACTAAATGTATCTAGAAAAGAGAGGCGTTTAAAAATGTGTATGTTGTTGGGTGTTAGCAATGTAAGTTAAAAAAAATTCCAACAGGGAAAATATAGTTTAATCTGCCGAAAGATACTATTAACCTTTTAAAGCCGTTATGCCGTTCCATTCCGTCATAATTAGACTGGGCTTTAAAGCCGTTATGACGGAATGGAACGTCATAACTAACGGCTGTCCTGAAGCCTTCTGTGCTTCAGGGATTTAATCGCGGTCTGGAGGGCGTTCCTAGGATTGTAGGGACGCCCCCCAGATGCGATCCAATAATTGAAATCTCGCGATCGTATGCACGATCGCGTAGTTTCAATTTGTCTACATCGGAACAGTTGTTCCGATGTAGGCACTTTAACCCTGTCACGAAAGGGTTAAGGGCACTTATTTGCAGGTCATTTATGGTTGAATGTTCGTATGATTTGATGCCCTGCATGGCATATAAACAAAGAAGATGTTTATGTTTTCGCTTATTTGTATTTATGTTACAATATTCTACCCTGCTGGTATACAAATAAAATAAATATTTTAAAAAGAAAAGAGAGGCGTTACTACTCACACCTCATTTCTTGGTCCCCGCTGCCCCTCTTGTTAGATCAAATCACTCCCTCCATCTTAATGATGAAAATATCTTTATTTTTAGGGGCTTACAGCTTTTATAAAGAAATTACACTCTCAGAAAAAGCCCTACTGATAAGTCACTATTTTTGTGTGTCTGCTCTGCAGCTCGTATTTACCTATTTCACTAAACTTTAGCCGTATGGATGATGTCTCACCTGTATAAAGAACTCTCTCTTTGGTATCTTGTAATATTGGGAGGTTTCTCAACTGCCAACAGTAACAAGACTAACTGTATCTATTATCACTGACTTATAAACAGCAGTCAAAGAACATGTACTTAAAGGGGCATGGAACCCAAAACGTTTCTTTCATGATACAGAAAGAGCATGGTTTACTTCTATTATCAATTTTGCTTCATTCTCTTAGTATCTTTTGTTGAAGGAGCAGCAACGCACCATTGGGAGCTAGCTGAACACATTGGTTAGCTAATGACCAAAGGTATGTTGGCTGTGCAAAACTGGGGAATGGGTTATAAAGGGATTATCTCTCTTTTTAAACAATAAAAATGTTGGAGTTGACTGTCCCTTTAAGTACATTTTTACACCTTAAAAACGAGATTCTTTTTAAATACCATCAGACTCGGTAAAGGCTTCAATATCCCTAAAGTAATTCAATCTTTCCCAATACATTGTTTTCAAGTCCAAGATCTATTTTAATAGCCCTGCTTTAAATATTTTTAATGTATCTAGAAACTTCCTCAAAAACTCTACAAAACATCTGGGATCTGGGAATGTCTGACTATAAATTTGTAAAGTTCTATTAAATCCTTTCTATTGCTGATATGTTGCCAACATATTAATGGTCATCCTGAACACAGACAATTACACACAGCACTGTAATTCTGCTAGGTTTAGCTCACAAATTCCATGCTGCGTTATCAAAGTTGGCTTTTTGCCTTGACCAGAAAGTTACTTTTTCTGTGTTAAAGTGAAGGTAAAGTCAAACGCTATATTTTAAGTAATTACATATATCAAGCTAAATCAATATATAATTCATCAATATTTCCCAATCTTTATATTTGCAGCGATATTTTATATTCTTGTTATGTTTGCTGCTTTCCGAAAATCAACCCGTGTAATATTTTTTTTTTATAGACAACGATCACGTTGTCCAGCCATCCAACTGATTCTTTGGCCGTTAGGCGGCCGTCAAATTGCGTCATGATCAGTTGGATGGATATGCGCATGCGTAAGATCTTACACTTCGCATTTGCCAAGCGTGCGCATTAGAGACAAACAACCGCCGCAATTAACGCATGCGCAAAGATCACTGTCCAAAATTATGCACATGTGCGGTTGTTCCATGCTCGATGTTCACGAGCTTACTAGACACGTATAGAGCGGGTGGGACCGTTCTATACATCAGAGTATCATAAACACGGAAATGGAGGATGGGAGGAGACTATGCAGGGAACGGTAGGAAAAGTAAAGTTCAAATTATCACAAAATAAATAATTATTTTTTAAAAACAAACATAGCGACTGGATTTGGGTTAGTAAAAGGAACATAAAAACGATTGCTGGTTATGAAAACTTTACCTTCACTTTAAGATTTTACATAGGCTCTCTGGGGCAGCAGTGAAATTACCATAATTTTGGGGATATCTCTCATAATATTACATTTAGGGAAATTAAACACCTTCGCCTAGATTACGAGTTTTGCGGTAACAGGGGTGAGGTATTAACTTGTAAGTTATTCTCACCGCTCACTTTCCTGCAGCGCTGGTATTACGGGTTTTTACAAACCCGGCGTTAAAAGACAAAAAGTGAGCGTAGAGCAAAATTTTGCTCCAAATCTCACTTCAATACCAGCGCTGCTTAAGTCAGCGGTGAGCTGGTGTAACGTGCTCGTGCACGATTTCCCCATAGGAATCAACGGGGAGAGCCGGCTGAAAAAAAGTCTAACACCTGCAAAAAAGCAGCGTAAAACTGAGTAACGCAGCTCCATTGATTCCTATGGGGAAACAAAATTTAAGTTTAAACCTAACGCCCTAACATGGACCCTGAGTCTAAACACCCCTCATCTTACACTTATTAACCCCTAATCTGCTGCCCCCAACATAACCGACACCTACATTATATTTATTAACCCCTAATCTGCCACCACCAATGTTACCGCAACCTACCTACACTTATTAACCCCTAATCTGCTGCCCCCAACGTCGCCGCCACTATAATAAACATATTAACCCCTAAACCGCCGCACTCCCGCCTCGCAAACATTAGGTAAATATTATTAACCCCTAATCTGCCACCCCTAACATTGCCACCACCTACCTACATTTATTAACCCTTAATCTGCCCTCCCTAATGTCGTCACCACTTTGTTAAAGTTATTAACCCCTAAACCTAAGTCTAACCCTAACACTCCCTAACAAATATAATTTAAATAAATCTAACTAAATATTCCTATCATTAACTAAATAATTCCTATTTAAAACTATTTTACAGGCAAGTTTGTATTCATTTTAACTAGGTAGAATAGTTATTTAATAGTTATTAACTATTTAATAACTACCTAGTTAAAATAAATACAAAAGTACCTGTAAAATAAAACCTAACCTAAGTTACACTAACACCTAACACTACACTATAATTAAATAAATTAACTAAATTAAATACTATTAGATAAATTAAATTAAATTAGCTAAAGTACAACCCCCCCCACTAAATTACAGAAAATAATAAACAAATTACAGATATTTAAACTAATTACACCTAATCTAATAGCCCTATTAAAATAAAAAAAGCCCCCCCATAATAAAAAAAACCCTAGCCTAAACTAAACTACCAATAGCCCTTAAAAGGGCTTTTTGCGGGACATTGCCCCAAAGTAATCAGCTCTTTTACCTGTAAAAAAAAATACAAACAACCCCCCCAACAGTAAAACCCACCACCCACACAACCAACCCCCCAAATAAAATACTAACTAAAAAAAACCTAAGCTCCCCATTGCCCTGAAAAGGGCATTTGAATGGGCATTGCCCTTAAAAGGGCAGTTAGCTCTTTTGCAGCCCAAACCCTAACCTAAAAGTAACCTAAAAATAAAACCCACCTAATACACCCTTAAAAAAAACTCTAACCCCCTGAAGATCGATTTACCGGAAGACGTCTTCATCCAAGCCAGGCGAAGTGGTCCTCCAGACGGGCAGAAGTCTTCATCCAAGCTGCGCAGAAGTGGTCCTACAGACAGGCAGAAGTTTTCATCCAGACGGCATCTTCTATCTTCATCCATCCGGTGAGGAGCGGGTCCATCTTCAAGACATCCGACGCGGAGCATCGTTTTCTGGTGACAACTAAAGCTAAATGAAGGTACCTTTAAGTGACGTCATCCAAGATGGTTAGGTGTTAGTGTAACTTAGGTTAGGTTTTATTTTACAGGTAAATTTGTATTTATTTTACCCAGGTAGCTAGTAAATAGTTAATAACTATTTAATAACTATTCTACCTAGTTAAAATAAATACAAACTTGCCTGTAAAATAAAAATAAACCCTAAGCTAGATACAATGTAACTATTAGTTATATTGTAACTAGCTTAGGGTTCATTTTATAGGTAAGTATTTAGTTTTAAATAGGAATAATTTAGTTAATGATGGGAATATTTATTTAGATTTATTTTAATTGTATTTAAGTTAGGGGGTGTTAGGGATAGACTTAGGTTTAGGGGTTAATATATTTAATATAGTGGTGGCGACGTTGGGGGCGGCAGATTAGGGGTGAATAAATGTAGGTAGGTGGCGGCGATGTTAGGGACGGTTTAGAAGTTAATATGTTTATTATAGTGGCGGCGACGTTGGGGGCGGCAGATTAGGGATTAATAAGTGTAGGTAGGTTGCAGCGACATTGGGGGCGGCAGATTAGGGGTTAATAAATATAATATAGGTGTCAGCGATGTTGGGGGCATCAGATTAGGGGTTCATAAGTATAATGTAGGTGGCTGCAGTGTCCGGAGCAGCAGATTAGGGGTTAAAAAATTATTTTAGTGTTTGCGATGCGGGAGGGCCTCGGTTTAGGGGTTAATAGGTAGTTTATGGGTGTTAGTGTACTTTTTAGCACTTTAGTTATGAGTTTTATGTTACTGCGTTGTATCATAAAACTCATGACTACTGACTTTCAAATGCGGTAGGAATCTTGGCGGTAGAGGGTGTACGGCTCAGTTTTGGCCTCCCAGGACAGACTCGTAATACCAGTGCTATAAAAAGTCCCATAGAAAAAAGACTTTACGAAGTAATTTTGTGGTAAGGCCAAAAAAGTGTGCAGTGACCCTAAACCTGCAAGACTCGTAATACCAGCGGTAGGAAAAAAGCAGCGTTAGCGCCTATTAACGCTGCTTTTTCAGCTACCGCAAAACTCGTAATCTAGGCCCTTGAGATTTGTATATAAAATGTTTATTCATGTATAATGAAATATAATGTATAATTATTTATTTTGCTCCGTTTGCATGTACAGGGAGTGCAGAATTATTAGGCAAGTTGTATTTTTGAGGATTAATTTTATTATTGAACAACAACCATGTTCTCAATGAACCCAAAAAACTCATTAATATCAAAGCTGAATAGTTTTGGAAGTAGTTTTTAGTTTGTTTTTAGTTTTAGCTATTTTAGGGGGATATCTGTGTGTGCAGGTGACTATTACTGTGCATAATTATTAGGCAACTTAACAAAAAACAAATATATACCCATTTCAATTATTTATTTTTACCAGTGAAACCAATATAACATCTCAACATTCACAAATATACATTTCTGACATTCAAAAACAAAACAAAAACAAATCAGTGACCAATATAGCCCCCTTTCTTTGCAAGGACACTCAAAAGCCTGCCATCCATGGATTCTGCCAGTGTTTTGATCTGTTCACCATCAACATTGCGTGCAGCAGCAACCACAGCCTCCCAGACACTGTTCAGAGAGGTGTACTGTTTTCCCTCCTTGTAAATCTCACATTTGATGATGGACCACAGGTTCTCAATGGGGTTCAGATCAGGTGAACAAGGAGGCCATGTCATTAGAATTTCTTCTTTTATACCCTTTCTTGCCAGCCACGCTGTGGAGTACTTGTACGCGTGTGATGAAGCATTGTCCTGCATTAAAATCATGTTTTTCTTGAAGGATGCAGACTTCTTCCTGTACCACTGCTTGAAGAAGGTGTCTTCCAGAAACTGGCAGTAGGACTGGGAGTTGAGCTTGACTCCATCCTCAACCCGAAAAGGCCCCACAAGCTCATCTTTGATGATACCAGCCCAAACCAGTACTCCACCTCCACCTTGCTGGCGTCTGAGTCGGACTGCAGCTCTCTGCCCTTTACCAATCCAGCCACAGGCCCATCCATCTGGCCCATCAAGACTCACTCTCATTTCATCAGTCCATAAAACCTTAGAAAAATCAGTCTTGAGATATTTCTTGGCCCAGTCTTGACGTTTCAGCTTGTGTGTCTTGTTCAGTGGTGGTCGTCTTTCAGCCTTTCTTACCTTGGCCATGTCTCTGAGTATTGCACACCTTGTGCTTTTGGGCACTCCAGTGATGTTGCAGCTCTGAAATATGGCCAAACTGGTGGCAAGTGGCATCTTGGCAGCTGCACGCTTGACTTTTCTCAGTTCATGGGCAGTTATTTTGCGCCTTGGTTTTTCCACACGCTTCTTGCGACCCTGTTGACTATTTTGAATGAAACGCTTGATTGTTCGATGATCACGCTTCAGAAGCTTTGCAATTTTAAGAGTGCTGCATCCCTCTGCAAGATATCTCACTATTTTTGACTTTTCTGAGCCTGTCAAGTCCTTCTTTTGACCCATTTTGCCAAAGGAAAGGAAGTTGCCTAATAATTATGCACACCTGATATAGGGTGTTGATGTCATTAGACCACACCCCTTCTCATTACAGAGATGCACATCACCTAATATGCTTAATTGGTAGTAGGCTTTCGAGCCTATACAGCTTGGAGTAAGACAACATGCATAAAGAGGATGATGTGGTCAAAATACTCATTTGCCTAATAATTCTGCACTCCCTGTAGTTTAGCTCTAAAAATTAAGTAATTTCTAATATTCAGAACCTGAAAAGCACCTGCTAACTTTTCAAGGCTAACTCTGCTGGATATCTGTCCCTAATTGGCTTTAACTGATAACAACTGCAAATAAATGCATTTTAGACTAACTTTATGACCATGGCTAGCCTGGTAGTCTGCTGACTAAAGCCCAGATTGGCTCTTCCAAATAAGGTGGGTGGAGTTTGACTATTGAAAAATAATTGCGGAAAAAAGGATATTTATTTGTTTTAAAAATGTTAAGACTTGGCGCATATGTTATTTTATAGCAACACAGCAGAAATGTTTTGTAATCACAAGGGCCTATATTTAGAGTTTGGCGGTAGCCGTCAAAACCAGCGTTAGAGGCTCCTAACGCTGGTTTTTACTGCCCTCTGGTATTTGGAGTCAGTCATTAAAGGGTCTAACGCTCACTTTTCAGCCGCAACTTTTCCATACCGCAGATCCCCTTACGTTAATTGCGTATCCTATCTTTTCAATGGGATCTTTCTAACTCCGGTATTTAGAGTCGTGGCTGAAGTGAGCGTTAGAAATCTAACGACAAAACTCCAGCCGCAGAAAAAAGTCAGTAGTTAAGAGCTTTCTGGGCTAACGCCGGTTTATAAAGCTCTTAACTACTGTGCTCTAAAGCCGTGATTCTCAACAGCCGGGCCGCGGCCCACTGCCGGGCTGCGACGGCCCTACTGCCGGGCCGCGACCCAACGCTCACTCTGACAGGCCCACCACTCAACATAGCTCTGAAATTCTGGACGGGCCTGTCAGAGCACCAGTGCGCATGTCTGCTTGTGCGTTGTTATCGTGTAGTGGCAGGGAGCGTGACACAGCGTGAGAAGAACCAGATCGGCTCACAGGTTAGTAAGCCCACTAACACCAATGATGTAACATAATTAGGGTGGCCACTGACACCAATGAACGTCTTTTATTATAATTAACCCACTGACACCAATGCGCATATATATATATATATATATATATATGGATTCCACTGACACCAATGAATTGTAAAAACCCACTGTACACCAATGTATTTATATCCCACTGACACAATGAATTATTATATAATTACCCACTGTACACCAATGTATTTATATATATTTATATCCCACTGACACCAATGAATTATTATATAATTAACCCACTGTACTCCAATGTGTGTGTGTATATATATATATATATATATATATATATATATATATACACTGTATATATATATATTACATTTCTGTACAGTGGGTTAATTATATAATAATTAATTGGTGTCAGTGGGATATATATATATATATATATATACAGTATATATATACATATATATATATATATATATATACACTGTATATATATATATATTTAAAAAATACATTGGTGTACAGTGGGTTAATTAAATAATAGTTAATTGGTGTCAGTGGGATATTGGGATATATATGTGTGTGTGTGTATAAAATTAACCCACTGTCACACATATATATATATATATATATATATATATATATATATAAATTCTCCACACTTTACAACCCACTCCCAATGATTACCGGGCCCTGGACAGCTCCGGCAAAAATTTTACTGGGCCTTGAGTTCACTTGGCTTGAGAACCCCTGCTCTAAAGTACACTAACACCCATAAACTACCTATGTACCCCTAAACCGAGGTCCCCCCACATCGCCGCCACTCGATTAATTTTTTTAACCCCTAATCTGCCGACCGCCACCTACGTTATCCTTATGTACCCCTTATCTGCTGCCCCTAACACCGCCGACCCCTATATTATATTTATTAGCCCCTAATCTGCCCCCCTCAACGTCGCCTCCACCTGCCTCCTACACTTATTAACCCCTAATCTGCCGAGCGGATCTCACCGCTACTATAATAAAGTTATTAACCCCTAATCCGTCTCACTCCCGCCTCAATAACCCTTTAATAAATAGTATTAACCCCTAATCTGCCCTCCCTAACATCGCCAACACCTAACTTCAATTATTAACCAATAATCTGCCGACCGAATCTCGCCGCTACTGTAATAAATGGATTAACCCCTAAAGCTAAGTCTAACCCTAACCCTAACACCCCCCTAAATTAAATATAATTTAAATCTAACTAAATAAATTAACTCTTATTAAATAAATTATTCCTATTTAAAGCTAAATACTTACCTGTAAAATAAACCCTAATATAGCTACAATATAAATTATAATTATATTATAGCTATTTTAGGATTTATATTTATTTTACAGGTAACTTTGTAATTATTTTAACCAGGTACAATAGCTATTAAATAGTTAAGAACTATTTAATAGCTAAAATAGTTAAAATAATTACAAAATTACCTGTAAAATAAATCCTAACCTAAGTTACAATTAAACCTAACACTACACTAACAATAAATTAATTAAATAAAATACCTACAATTACCTACAATTAAACCTAACACTACACTATCAATACATTAATTAAATACAAAATCTACAAATAAATACAATGAAATAAACTAACTAAAGTACAAAAAATAAAAAAGAACTAAGTTACAAAAAATAAAAAAATATTTACAAACATCAGAAAAATATTACAACAATTTTAAACTAATTACACCTACTCTAAGCCCCCTAATAAAATAACAAAGACCCCCAAAAGAAAAAAATGCCCTACCCTATTCTAAATTACAAAAGTTCAAAGCTCTTTTACCTTACCAGCCCTGAACAGGGCCCTTTGCGGGGCATGCCCCAAAGAATTCAGCTCTTTTGCCTGTAAAAAAAACACATACAATACCCCCCCCCAACATTACAACCCACCACCCACATACCCCTAATCTAACCCAAACCCCCCTTAAATAAACCTAACACTAAGCCCCTGAAGATCTTCCTACCTTATCTTCACCATACCAGATTCACCGATCGATCCAGAAGAGCTCCTCCGATGTCTTGATTCAAGCCCAAGCGGGGGGCTGAAGATGTCCATGATCCGGCTGAAGTCTTCATCCAAGCGGGAGCTGAAGAGGTCCATGATCCGGCTAAAGTCTTCATCCAAGCGGGAGCTGAAGAGGTCCATTCCATCAGCCAATCAGAATTTTCCTACCTTAATTCCGATTGACTGATAGAATACTATCAGCCAATCGGAATTCGAGGGACGCCATCTTGGATGACGTCCCTTAAAGGAACCGTCATTCGCCGGGAAGTCGTCGGTGAAGATGGATGTTTCGCGTCAGCGGGATGAACATGGATCCGGAAGAAAGAAGATTGAATATGCCGTTGATAGAAGACTTCAGCCGGATCATGGACCTCTTCAGCTCCCGCTTGGATGAAGACTTCAGCCGGATCATGGACCTCTTCAGCTCCCGCTTGGATGAAGACTTCAGCCGGATCATGGACATCTTCAGCCCCCCGCTTGGGCTTGGATCAAGACATCGGAGGAGCTCTTCTGGATCGATCGGTGAACCTGGTATGGTGAAGATAAGGTAGGAAGAACTGCAGGGGCTTAGTGTTAGGTTTATTTAAGGGGGATTTGGGTTAGATTAGGGGTATGTGGGTGGTGGGTTGTAATGTTGGGGGGAGGGTATTGTATGTGTTTTTTTTACAGGCAAAAGAGCTGAATTCTTTGGGGCATGCCCCGCAAAGGGCCCTGTTCAGAGTTTGTAAGGTAAAAGAGCTTTGAACTTTTGTAATTTAGAATAGGGTAGGGCATTTTTTTATTTTGGGGGTCTTTGTTATTTTATTAGGGGGCTTAGAGTAGGTGTAATTAGTTTAAAATTGTTGTAATATTTTTCTGATGTTTGTAAATATTTTTTTATTTTTTGTAACTTAGTTATTTTTTATTTTTTGTACTTTAGTTAGTTTATTTCATTGTATTTATTTGTAGATATTGTATTTCATTAATGTATTGATAGTGTAGTGTTAGGTTTAATTGTAGGTAATTGTAGGTATTTTATTTAATTAATTTATTGATAGTGTAGTGTTAGGTTTAATTGTAACTTAGGTTAGGATTTATTTTACAGGTAATTTTGTAATTATTTTAACTATTTTAGCTATTAAATAGTTCTTAACTATTTAATAGCTATTGTACCTGGTTAAAATAAATACAAAGTTACCTGTAAAATAAATATAAATCCTAAAATAGCTATAATATAATTATAATTTATATTGTAGCTATATTAGGGTTTATTTTACAGGTAAGTATTTAGCTTTAAATAGGAATAATTTATTTAATAAGAGTTAATTTATTTCGTTAGATTTAAATTATATTTAACTTAGGGGGGTGTTAGGGTTAAAGTTAGACTTAGCTTTAGGGGTTAATAAATTTATTAGAATAGCGGTGAGCTCCAGTCGGCAGATAAGGGGTTAATGTTTGAAGTTAGGTGTCGGCGATGTTAGGGAGGGCAGATTAGGGGTTAATACTATTTATTATAGGGTTAGTGAGGCGGATTAGGGGTTAATAACTTTATTATAATAGCGGTGCGGTCCGCTCGGCAGATTAGGGGGTAATAAGTGTAGGCAGGTGGAGGCGACGTTGTGGGGGGCAGATTAGGGGTTAATAAATATAATATAGGGGTCGGCGGTGTTAGGGACAGCAGATTAGGGGTACATAGGGATAATGTAAGTAGCGGCGGTTTATGGAGCGGCAGATTAAGGGTTAATAATAATATGCAGGGGTCAGCGATAGCGGGGGCAGAAGATTAGGGGTTTATAAGTGTAAGGTTAGGGGTGTTTAGACTCGGGGTACATGTTAGAGTGTTAGGTGCAGACGTAGGAAGTGTTTCCCCATAGCAAACAATGGGGCTGCGTTAGGAGCTGAACGCGGCTTTTTTGCAGGTGTTAGTTTTTTTTTCAGCTCAAACAGCCCCATTGTTTTCTATGGGGGAATAGTGCACGAGCACGTTTTTGAAGCTGGCCGCGTCCGTAAGCACCGCTGGTATCGAGAGTTGAAGTTGCGTTAAATATGCTATACGCTCCTTTTTTGGAGCCTAACGCAGCCATTCTGTGAACTCTCAATACCAGAGGTATTTAAAAGGTGCGGACAGAAAAAAGCACGCGTAGCTAACGCACCCCTTCGGCCGCAAAACTCTAAATCTAGGCCAAGGTGTTTACTACTCTTTAAAGGAATACGATGATGGACATTAAAATATACAACTTTTCAAATTCATTTAGAAACATTCTAGGGGGGTCGATTTATCAAGGGCCGAATGGCCCCTGATGCTCCTGTTTCCGCGTGAGCCTTCAGGCTCGCCGGAAATAGCAGTTATGTAGCAGCATTCTTAAGACCGCTGCTCCTTAACTGGTCCGCCTGCTCTGAGGCTGCGAACATCAATCCACCCGATCTCATACAATCGGGCTGATTGACACCCCCTGCTATCTGCGGGGGCTGGCATTGCACAAGCAGTTCACAAGAACTGCTTGTGCAATGATAAATGCCGACAGTGTATGCTATCGGCATTCATCGATGTCTGTCAGACATGAACAGCTGAGCGGATCATTTCGGACAGACCAATAATAAATCGGCCCCTAGGAGTATACTTATATTTACAGAAATGCTTCTGAAAACTCATTACAGGTTTTCTGATAATGTTTCTCATGCATGTGACCAGGATACGGGCTAGGTCATGTGCATTCCCATTCTCCTTCTGTTGTTGATTTAAAATCCCACTAATCAATTATCTTTTTTATCATTTCTTTATCCGACTTCTTCAGTTATGGGGGAATATATTTGTTAGGGTATGGATTGATGACATGCTCTATGTGACAATGTGACGTACTGCCATTTTGTAAACAGATATGGTTTGCAAAACTATGTAATATTTCTAAGGTGAATATGAATACATATACAGGGAGTGCAGAATTATTAGGCAAGTTGTATTTTTGAGGATTCATTTTATTATTGAACAACAACCATGTTCTCAATGAACCCAAAAAACTCATTAATATCAAAGCTGAATAGTTTTGGAAGTAGTTTTTAGTTTGTTTTTAGTTATAGCTATTTTAGGGGGATATCTGTGTGTGCAGGTGACTATTACTGTGCATAATTATTAGGCAACTTAACAAAAAACAAATATATACCCATTTCAATTATTTATTTTTACCAGTGAAACCAATATAACATCTCAACATTCACAAATATACATTTCTGACATTCAAAAACAAAACAAAAACAAATCAGTGACCAATATAGCCACCTTTCTTTGCAAGGACACTCAAAAGCCTGCCATCCATGGATTCTGTCAGTGTTTTGATCTGTTCACCATCAACATTGCGTGCAGCAGCAACCACAGCCTCCCAGACACTGTTCAGAGAGGTGCACTCTTTTCCATCCTTGTAAATCTCACATTTGATGATGGACCACAGGTTCTCAATGGGGTTCAGATCAGGTGAACAAGGAGGCCATGTCATTAGATTTTCTTCTTTTATACCCTTTCTTGCCAGCCACGCTGTGGAGTACTTGGACGCGTGTGATGGAGCATTGTCCTGCATGAAAATCATGTTTTTCTTGAAGGATGCAGACTCCTTCCTGTACCACTGCTTGAAGAAGGTGTCTTCCAGAAACTGGCAGTAGGACTGGGAGTTGAGCTTGACTCCATCCTCAACCCGAAAAGGCCCCACAATGATACCAGCCCAAACCAGTACTCCACCTCCACCTTGCTGGCGTCTGAGTCGGACTGGAGCTCTCTGCCCTTTACCAATCCAGCCACGGGCCCATCCATCTGGCCCATCAAGACTCACTCTCATTTCATCAGTCCATAAAACCTTAGAAAAATCAGTCTTGAGATATTTCTTGGCCCAGTCTTGACGTTTCAGCTTGTGTGTCTTGTTCAGTGGTGGTCGTCTTTCAGCCTTTCTTACCTTGGCCATGTCTCTGAGTATTGCACACCTTGTGCTTTTGGGCACTCCAGTGATGTTGCAGCTCCGAAATATGGCCAAACTGGTGGCAAGTGGCATCTTGGCAGCTGCACGCTTGACTTTTCTCAGTTCATGGGCAGTTATTTTGTGCCTTGGTTTTTCCACACGCTTCTTGCGACCCTGTTGACTATTTTGAATGAAACGCTTGATTGTTCGATGATCACGCTTCAGAAGCTTTGCAATTTTAAGAGTGCTGCATCCCTCTGCAAGATATCTCACTATTTTTGACTTTTCTGAGACTGTCAAGTCCTTCTTTTGACCCATTTTGCCAAAGGAAAGGAAGTTGCCTAATAATTATGCACACCTGATATAGGGTGTTGATGTCATTAGACCACACCCCTTCTCATTACAGAGATGCACATCACGTAATATGCTTAATTGGTAGTAGGCTTTCGAGCCTATACAGCTTGGAGTAAGACAACATGCATAAAGAGGATGATATGGTCAAAATACTCATTTGCCTAATAATTCTGCACTCCCTGTAGATATGTTAAGAAATTTGACAACATTGTGAAATAATTACTTGCTAGATAAACTAACAAAATCAAGCAATAGAAGTGACAGCAAAAAAACTTTTATTAAAGTTTCATAGACAAAAAAGAACAGCAACGTTTCGGGATGCTATCCCTTATTCATGTCATGCCATACTAATAAACATTACTGACTTATATACTGACTTACCACTAGGTGGCGCTAACAGTCATTTTAACTATTAACCCCTTCATTACTTATACAGCAATATACAATGTTCAAAATTCACGCAATTTTACAAACTGTTAAATACATAAGTCATTCTTGGTACAATAAGCAGAATAAATATCCTGACTTAAAGGAGAATCATCTTATCAGTTTATATAAAAAAACACATAACTTAATAACTAGGATCTGGTACTACAGAAACACTGATAAGCCCCAGTCTTTATTTAAACCTTTGGGCTCAAGAGACCCCAATTCATAAATCCAAAAGGATACTCTCTGTTTGAGGCGAAGTTCCCTATCACCCCCTCTACGTGCCATTTCAATGTGGTCAATAATTTGAAATTTGAGTTTGAATGATTAGCTAGTGGGGCTTTTAAATTACCAGTGCGTAACAGTCTGTCTTAGCAAAACACTCAACATTGAGTTTACCCAACTCATAAAGGATAGAAAGTAAAGATTTTAGGACACAATGTGCAGGCAGGGAACACAACAGAAATATCTTGCACTGCAACGTACAATACAATACATTGTACCACTATTTTCATGCTCTTTAACCTCTTAAGGACATATGACGGAATTTTTCCGTCATAAAACAATTGAGCAAACTGAAAGCTGTGTCCTTAAAGGGTTAAAAACAATAATTATAAAAACAAAAGGTGTACATGATACTGTATTACTAGTGTAATACCTGAGGGTAAAAATACAAAAAAATAATGTGTGTTAAAGGGAATGCTGCCAGGCAACTTGTGAACTGTAGATATATCCTTATTGCTATACTGGCAGAAAAAGAGTGGGAAGGCAGTTTTATTACATTTAACCTCTCAGGTTATCCAGACTAAATTGCTTGTTTGACATATTAGACAACAACATGTCTAAAAGGGATTCCTAAACACAGCAATAAACCCACGCAACCTCAGTACCCACCACTTCCCACAATGGAATTAACCATTACCACTACAATTAACCCCCACCTGTAATACCTTTGCACCAATTACTCTTGTTTTGCCCAATACCACCCAAACCTATCATAACTTACTCACATAAGACAACGTTACCCACATAAGACAACGTTCCCAGTCTCCCACAACAAGATCCTCCCACTCACATCTATTAAAAAAAATATATTAGGGGAGGTTACAAGAGGGTGGTAGGAAAGCTATGCACTCTTATTCATAACTGTTATATCCCAGATCTGCAAGGCAGTGTCTTTTTTTCACCTTCAATATCCGTGCTCTCTATAAAGCAATGGGAGGAGTGAGAAAGAGGGATTTAAAATAAACAAATAAGGTACTAGAATATGAGGTCCCCACTAGTAACCCCTGCCTGCATCCTTGTTATTAAGCTTTGTGGTAAACTTTTTAATGTCCAAATTTATGGTGCAGGGCCCATAACAAACCCTCCCAATAGGGACCCCTAACCCTGATCCACCCTCTGCAAAGACACCTTATCCTCAGGGCCTCACACTTTTTTTTTACTGCCAACAGTGAGTATTTCCCTAACACACTGAAAAACTCAAACTACATAGACCTGTAATAAGATTTCTTCACTTTTCATCTGGGATTTTGGCTCACTCTTCTTGAGCAAACTGCTCCAGTTCTCTCAGGTTTGATTGGTGCCTTTTGCCAACTGAGAGTTTCAGCTCTTTCTACAGTTGTTCGATGGGATTCAGATCTGGACTCATAGAAGGGCACAGTCCAATGCTTCCTTCTAGTTCATTCTTGGGTGCTTTTTGAGACCCAGCTTTCTGACACTGGGCAGTACATTTTGCCTTTGAGCATAGAGGATCTATCCACACACTTTCTAGAAGCAAGATAAGAGTGTATATAGGTAGATGAATTTGTAACAATCAAATAGTTTAAGGTCCATAATAAAACATCTAGTAACTTCCAGGATTTGCCATGCTACTGCATTTAAATCAACAACCAAAACACCATAATTTCAGACTACTGGCCTGTTATGTCACAAGTTTCCAGCCTCCTTCAGCACCACCTTGTCAAACACATGTTCTGGGTGCATTTAGCTAAAACATACTTTACCTCCTCAAAGTCCTGGCTATTACTAACTCATGGTTCTATTACAATGACCACCATGTTGCAAATTCATATAAAGACAAAATGTCTGCCATACAAGTGAGGACAAACAAGGAAGCAGGAGTTTGGAGGACATACGTACATTCTCTGTAGACTATAGGTTGACAAATAGCTAAAAGAATATTTGATATCCAGATGGACATTCTCTATGAGCAAGACAAGGGTGTTGTAATTAGTGATGTCGTGAATAGTTCGCCAGCGAATAGTTCCCGGCGAACATAGCATGTTTGCGTTCTCCGCAGCGGGCGAACATATGCGATGTTCGATCCGCCCCCTATTCGTCATCATTGAGTAAACTTTGACCCTGTATCTCGCAGTCTGCAGACACATTCCAGCCAATCAGCAGCAGACCCTCCCTCCCAGACCCTCCCAGCTCCTGGACAGCAGCCATTTTAGATTCATTCGGAAGATGCATTGTTAGTGAGAGGAGGGACAGTGTAGCTGCTGGTGATTTAATAGGGAAATTGATAGCTAGGCTAGTGTATTCAGTGTCCACTACAGTCCTGAATGACTCATATGATCTCTGCTGTAAGGACAGCACCCCAAAAAGCCCTTTTTAGGGCTAGAACATCATTTTTTTCCCCTGCGTAATCTAATTGCAGTTGCCTGCCTGCCAAGCCACTTGCCCAGTGCCACCATTCATATCTGGTGTAACAGTAGTATAAATATTAAAAAAAAAACTTTTTGGACTGTGAAACATCAGTCTGCTAGTGTAATCTAATTGCAGTTGCCTGCCTGCCAGCGTGTGTGCCAGGCCCACTTGCCCAGTGCCACCACTCATATCTGGTGTAACAGTAGTGTAAACTTAAAAAAAAAAACTTTTTGGACTGTGAAACATCAGTCTGCTTGTGAGTGCTATCTGGTGAGGTGTAAGCTTAAATCCCTAATGGTCTATTATAATCTCCAATAATAGACTAAAACAGTGAAAAGAAAAAGGGGGGTGGGATAAGCGCTCCGGAAAGAGCAAACCTAAGGTGAAATAGTGATTCTAATATAATAATATAATAAATAGCAAAATTAGTCAAAAATGTTGAATATATATGTGTGAGCAAAAATGCCAAAAAGTGACAGAAAATTGTCAATTTAATAAAAGATAACCAATATAAACAGATAATTACATAACATATAATAAAATCGGATAAAGGAACTCATATAAGTCTAAGATGCCGGCATCACAGGATTACAATAATAACAAATAAGAAATTCCTAACATATAAAATTGGCGATCGCTATATTAAAAATTACAGTATACAGAAACTAGATGTGGCAATAATTCTGCTGACCAGTAGCAAAACAATCTTATGTTCAATTAAGGAGAGGTGACTCTGTTCTGGATGACAACAAACAACTATTATGTCTGTTACAAGCTATGGAACATGTGATCCGTGGGTGATGACGTCACGTCATGTGACTAATATTACTGATCCAATGTTATCCAATAGTATCCAATGATTAGTGTGTAGCGTTATATTTGAAAAATATATATACCGGTATATGAAAAAGAAAAAGAAACAAAAATGTCAATTATTTTCCGTAACAATAAAAACAGAATTTATGTTTACCTGATAAATTACTTTCTCCAACGGTGTGTCCGGTCCACGGCGTCATCCTTACTTGTGGGATATTCTCTTCCCCAACAGGAAATGGCAAAGAGCCCAGCAAAGCTGGTCACATGATCCCTCCTAGGCTCCGCCTACCCCAGTCATTCGACCGACGTAAAGGAGGAATATTTGCATAGGAGAAACCATATGATACCGTGGTGACTGTAGTTAAAGAAAATAAATTATCAGACCTGATTAAAAAACCAGGGCGGGCCGTGGACCGGACACACCGTTGGAGAAAGTAATTTATCAGGTAAACATAAATTCTGTTTTCTCCAACATAGGTGTGTCCGGTCCACGGCGTCATCCTTACTTGTGGGAACCAATACCAAAGCTTTAGGACACGGATGAAGGGAGGGAGCAAATCAGGTCACCTAAATGGAAGGCACCACGGCTTGCAAAACCTTTCTCCCAAAAATAGCCTCAGAAGAAGCAAAAGTATCAAACTTGTAAAATTTGGTAAAAGTGTGCAGTGAAGACCAAGTCGCTGCCCTACATATCTGATCAACAGAAGCCTCGTTCTTGAAGGCCCATGTGGAAGCCACAGCCCTAGTGGAATGAGCTGTGATTCTTTCAGGAGGCTGCCATCCGGCAGTCTCATAAGCCAATCTGATGATGCTTTTAATCCAAAAAGAGAGAGAGGTAGAAGTTGCTTTTTGACCTCTCCTTTTACCAGAATAAACAACAAACAAGGAAGATGTTTGTCTAAAATCCTTTGTAGCATCTAAATAGAATTTTAGAGCGCGAACAACATCCAAATTGTGCAACAAACGTTCCTTCTTTGAAACTGGATTCGGACACAAAGAAGGCACGACTATCTCCTGGTTAA
Organism: Bombina bombina; assembly: GCF_027579735.1. Taxonomy (NCBI): domain Eukaryota; kingdom Metazoa; phylum Chordata; class Amphibia; order Anura; family Bombinatoridae; genus Bombina; species Bombina bombina. The sequence goes on from NC_069499.1 coordinate 272,938,737, forward strand.
TGTTTTTGTTAGAAACCACTTTCGGAAGAAAACCAGGTTTAGTACGTAAAACCACCTTATCTGCATGGAACACCAGATAAGGAGGAGAACACTGCAGAGCAGATAATTCTGAAACTCTTCTAGCAGAAGAAATTGCAACCAAAAACAAAACTTTCCAAGATAATAACTTAATATCAACGGAATGTAAGGGTTCAAACGGAACCCCCTGAAGAACTGAAAGAACTAAGTTGAGACTCCAAGGAGGAGTCAAAGGTTTGTAAACAGGCTTGATTCTAACCAGAGCCTGAACAAAGGCTTGAACATCTGGCACAGCTGCCAGTTTTTTGTGAAGTAACACAGACAAAGCAGAAATCTGTCCCTTCAAGGAACTTGCAGATAATCCTTTCTCCAATCCTTCTTGAAGAAAGGATAGAATCTTAGGAATTTTTACCTTGTCCCAAGGGAATCCTTTAGATTCACACCAACAGATATATTTTTTCCATATTTTGTGGTAAATTTTTCTAGTTACAGGCTTTCTGGCCTGAACAAGAGTATCAATAACAGAATCTGAGAACCCTCGTTTTGATAAGATCAAGCGTTCAATCTCCAAGCAGTCAGTTGGAGTGAGACCAGATTCGGATGTTCGAACGGACCTTGAACAAGAAGGTCTCGTCTCAAAGGTAGCTTCCATGGTGGAGCCGATGACATATTCACCAGATCTGCATACCAAGTCCTGCGTGGCCACGCAGGAGCTATCAAGATCACCGATGCCCTCTCCTGATTGATCCTGGCTACCAGCCTGGGGATGAGAGGAAACGGCGGGAATACATAAGCTAGTTTGAAGGTCCAAGGTGCTACTAGTGCATCTACTAGAGTCGCCTTGGGATCCCTGGATCTGGACCCGTAGCAAGGAACCTTGAAGTTCTGACGAGAGGCCATCAGATCCATGTCTGGAATGCCCCACAGTTGAGTAATTTGGGCAAAGATTTCCGGATGGAGTTCCCACTCCCCCGGATGTAATGTCTGACGACTCAGAAAATCCGCTTCCCAATTTTCCACTCCTGGGATGTGGATTGCAGACAGGTGGCAGGAGTGAGTCTCCGCCCATTGAATGATTTTGGTCACTTCTTCCATCGCCAGGGAACTCCTTGTTCCCCCCTGATGGTTGATGTACGCAACAGTCGTCATGTTGTCTGATTGAAACCGTATGAACTTGGCCTTTGCTAGCTGAGGCCAAGCCTTGAGAGCATTGAGTATCGCCCTCAGTTCCAGAATATTTATCGGTAGAAGAGATTCTTCCCGAGACCAAAGACCCTGAGCTTTCAGGGGTCCCCAGACCGCGCCCCAGCCCATCAGACTGGCGTCGGTCGTGACAATGACCCACTCTGGTCTGCGGAAGTTCATCCCTTGTGACAGGTTGTCCAGGGACAGCCACCAACGGAGTGAATCTCTGGTCCTCTGATTTACTTGTATCGTCGGAGACAAGTCTGTATAGTCCCCATTCCACTGACTGAGCATGCACAGTTGTAATGGTCTTAGATGAATGCACGCAAAAGGAACTATGTCCATTGCCGCTACCATCAAACCTATTACTTCCATGCACTGCGCTATGGAAGGAAGAGGAACGGAATGAAGTATTTGACAAGAGTTTAGGAGTTTTGTTTTTCTGGCCTCTGTCAGAAAAATCCTCATTTCTAAGGAGTCTATTATTGTTCCCAAGAAGGGAACCCTTGTTGACGGAGATAGAGAACTCTTTTCTACGTTCACTTTCCATCCGTGAGATCTGAGAAAGGCCAGGACTATGTCCGTGTGAGCCTTTGCTTGAGGAAGGGACGACGCTTGAATCAGAATGTCGTCCAAGTAAGGTACTACTGCAATGCCCCTTGGTCTTAGCACCGCTAGAAGGGACCCTAGTACCTTTGTGAAAATCCTTGGAGCAGTGGCTAATCCGAAAGGAAGTGCCACGAACTGGTAATGCTTGTCCAGGAATGCGAACCTTAGGAACCGATGATGTTCCTTGTGGATAGGAATATGTAGATACGCATCCTTTAAATCCACCGTGGTCATGAATTGACCTTCCTGGATGGAAGGAAGAATTGTTCGAATGGTTTCCATTTTGAACGATGGAACCTTGAGAAACTTGTTTAGGATCTTGAGATCCAAGATTGGTCTGAACGTTCCCTCTTTTTTGGGAACTACGAACAGATTGGAGTAGAACCCCATCCCTTGTTCTCCTAATGGAACAGGATGAATCACTCCCATTTTTAACAGGTCTTCTACACAATGTAAGAATGCCTGTCTCTTTATGTGGTCTGAAGACAATTGAGACCTGTGGGGAAGCCCCTTGAATTCCAGAAGATAACCTTGGGAGACTATTTCTAGTGCCCAAGGATCCAGAACATCTCTTGCCCAAGCGTGAGCGAAGAGAGAGAGTCTGCCCCCCACCAGATCCGGTCCCGGATCGGGGGCCAACATTTCATGCTGTCTTGGTAGCAGTGGCAGGTTTCTTGGCCTGCTTTCCCTTGTTCCAGCCTTGCATTGGTCTCCAGGCTGGCTTGGCTTGAGAAGTATTACCCTCTTGCTTAGAGGACGTAGCACTTGGGGCTGGTCCGTTTCTACGAAAGGGACGAAAATTAGGTTTATTTTTGGCCTTGAAAGACCTATCCTGAGGAAGGGCGTGGCCCTTACCCCCAGTGATATCCGAGATAATCTCTTTCAAGTCAGGGCCAAACAGCGTTTTCCCCTTGAAAGGAATGTTAAGCAATTTGTTCTTGGAAGACGCATCCGCTGACCAAGATTTCAACCAAAGCGCTCTGCGCGCCACAATAGCAAACCCAGAATTCTTCGCCGCTAACCTAGCCAATTGCAGAGTGGCGTCTAGGGTGAAAGAATTAGCCAATTTGAGAGCACGGATTCTGTCCATAATCTCCTCATAAGGAGGAGAATCACTAGTGATCGCCTTTTCTAGCTCATCGAACCAGAAACACGCGGCTGTAGTGACAGGGACAATGCATGAAATTGGTTGTAGAAGGTAACCTTGCTGAACAAACATCTTTTTAAGCAAACCTTCTAACTTTTTATCCATAGGATCTTTGAAAGCACAACTATCTTCTATGGGTATAGTGGTGCGTTTGTTTAAAGTAGAAACCGCCCCCTCGACCTTGGGGACTGTCTGCCATAAGTCCTTTCTGGGGTCGACCATAGGAAACAATTTTTTAAATATGGGGGGAGGGACGAAAGGTATACCGGGCCTTTCCCATTCTTTATTTACAATGTCCGCCACCCGCTTGGGTATAGGAAAAGCTTCTGGGGGCCCCGGGACCTCTAGGAACTTGTCCATTTTACATAGTTTCTCTGGGATGATCAAATTCTCACAATCATCCAGAGTAGATAACACCTCCTTAAGCAGAGCGCGGAGATGTTCCAACTTAAATTTAAATGTAATCACATCAGGTTCAGCTTGTTGAGAAATTTTCCCTGAATCTGAAATTTCTCCCTCAGACAAAACCTCCCTGGCCCCCTCAGACTGGTGTAGGGGCACTTCAGAACCAATATCATCAGCGTCCTCATGCTCTTCAGTATTTTCTAAAACAGAGCAGTCGCGCTTACGCTGATAAGTGGGCATTTTGGCTAAAATGTTTTTGATAGAATTATCCATTACAGCCGTTAATTGTTGCATAGTAAGGAGTATTGGCGCGCTAGATGTACTAGGGGCCTCCTGAGTGGGCAAGACTGGTGTAGACGAAGGAGGAGATGATGCAGTACCATGCTTACTCCCCTCACTTGAGGAATCATCTTGGGCATCATTTTCTCTAAATTTTGTGTCACATAAATCACATCTATTTAAATGAGAAGGAACCTTGGCTTCCCCACATTCAGAACACAGTCTATCTGGTAGTTCAGACATGTTAAACAGGCATAAACTTGATAACAAAGTACAAAAAACGTTTTAAAATAAAACCGTTACTGTCACTTTAAATTTTAAACTGAACACACTTTATTACTGCAATTGCGAAAAAGTATGAAGGAATTGTTCAAAATCTGGCTTACAGAATCTTATTTACTTCCCCACTCAGCACATTACAGGTTCATTTCAAGCTCTTCATTTCCAGTTGAGCAAGATATATGAATAATTCCTGTGTGCGGTGTTCATAATTTTATAGCCATAGAGCTCCATTTTAACTCACCTGTTTCTACGGCGGCACAAACAACAGGTTCATTTCTAGCTCACACACTTCACATGAACTAGATATATGAATAATTCCTGTGTGCTTGCAAGAGACCTTGGATTTCAGTTACCATAACATTATCCACTTAAAGGACTGCTGAATAAAGAGCACCTTATCCACCTAAAGAGCACCTTATAAAGAAAATCGATCCATTTGGAGTTTGGAAAGAAAAAGACGGACACTCACCTTTATTTTCATCTACATTGTTGTTCCTTTCAGCTGCATTACTTCCCTTCCACTGGGGAAATTGGAGGATAACGAACTACTACTTGCAAGTATCCTTTTTATTGTTGCGGAAAATAATTGACATTTTTGTTTCTTTTTCTTTTTCATATACCGGTATATATATTTTTCAAATATAACGCTACACACTAATCATTGGATACTATTGGATAACATTGGATCAGTAATATTAGTCACATGACGTGACGTCATCACCCACGGATCACATGTTCCATAGCTTGTAACGGACATAATAGTTGTTTGTTGTCATCCAGAACAGAGTCACCTCTCCTTAATTGAACATAAGATTGTTTTGCTACTGGTCAGCAGAATTATTGCCACATCTAGTTTCTGTATACTGTAATTTTTAATATAGCGATCGCCAATTTTATATGTTAGGAATTTCTTATTTGTTATTATTGTAATCCTGTGATGCCGGCATCTTAGACTTATATGAGTTCCTTTATCCGATTTTATTATATGTTATGTAATTATTTGTTTATATTGGTTATCTTTTATTAAATTGACAATTTTCTGTCACTTTTTGGCATTTTTGCTCACACATATATATTCAACATTTTTGACTAATTTTGCTATTTATTATATTATTATATTAGAATCACTATTTCACCTTAGGTTTGCTCTTTCCGGAGCGCTTATCCCACCCCCCTTTTTCTTTTCATCAGTCTGCTTGTGTAATCTAATTGCAGTTGCCTGCCTGCCACCGTGTGTGCCAGGCCCACTTGCCCAGTGCCACCACTCATATCTGGTGTAACAGTAGTGTAAATTTAAAAACAAAAAACTTTTTGGACTGTGAAACATCAGTCTGCTTTTTTGTGTCAGGCTCACAGCGTATACTGTGCCCACTTGCCCAGTGCCACCGCTCATATCTTGTTTAATAGTAGTGTAAGTGTACATTTAAAACCAAAAAAACTTTTTGGACTGTGAAACATCAGTCTGCTTTTTTGTGTCAGGCTCACAGCTTATACTGGGCCCACTTGCCCAGTGCCACCACTCATATCTTGTTTAATAGTAGTGTAAGTGTACATTTAAAATAATAAAAACTTTTTGGACTGTGAAACATCAGTCTGCTTTTTTGTGTCAGGCTCACAGCGTATACTGTGCCCACTTGCCCAGTGCCACCACTCATATCTTGTTTAATAGTAGTGTAAGTGTACATTTAAAAACAAAAAAAACTTTTTGGACTGTGAAACATCAGTCTGCTTTTTTGTGTCAGGCTCACAGCGTATACTGTGCCCACTTGCCCAGTGCCACCACTCATATCTTGTTTAATAGTAGTGTAAGTGTACATTTAAAAACAAAAAAATTTTTTTTGGACTGTGAAACATCAGTCTGCTTTTTTGTTTCAGACTCACAGCTTATACTGGGCCCACTTGCACAGTGCCACCACTCATATCTTGTTTAATAGTAGTGTAAGTGTACATTTAAAAACAAAATTTTTTTTTTGGAAATGAGTAGCTCGGCATCCAACCATGTGCAAATGGGGTCTTTCATGCTGTTGTGCCTGTTGAGTGACCCTTGTATAAAAAAGCTGAAGGAGAACGACCTGTACTGGGTGTCCACGCTACTAGACCCCCGGTATAAGCATAAAGTGCCTGAAATGTTACCAAATTACCGCAAGTCGGAAAGGATGCAGCAGTTCCAAAATAAATTAAAAAGTATGCTTTACACAGCGTATAAGGGTGATGTCACAGCACAACGGGAATCTAATAGGGGAAGAGGTGAAAGTAATCCTACGACTCCCACAACCACGCCGGCAAGGACAGGATGCTTTACAGACGTGTTGTTGATGAAGGACATGCAGAGCTTTTTAACTCCTATGCATCGCCACAGCCCTTCGGGGTCCACCCTCAGAGAACGACTCGACCGACAGGTAGCAGACTACCTCGCCTTAACTGCAGATCTCGACACTCTGAGGCGCGATGAACCCCTTGACTACTGGGTGTGCAGGCTTGACCTGTGGCCTGAGCTATCCCAATTTGCGATAGAACTTCTGGCCTGCCCCGCTTCAAGTGTCCTGTCAGAAAGGACCTTCAGTGCAGCAGGAGGTATTGTCACTGAGAAGAGAAGTCGCCTAGGTCAAAAAGGTCTAGATTACCTCACCTTTATTAAGATGGATTGGGCGATACATTCGAGTAAAAAAGGCCTGATGAGATGAGCTGCCTTGGGCTAAAAATGGTCCACACGGTGCTGTATTTTATCTTCGAATGCCGGATGACTTGCGTGACTTTTCCGCACCAACTAGGGTTCAAGCAGCAATGTTTTAGGGCACTTTCTGCCTGGGAAACAAACATCAATTTTTCTGGCCGCTGCTACAGCAGCGGCTGCAACAATACCTAATTTTTCAGGCATGTGTACATGCCTAATTTTTCTTGCCTCTGGTGCAGCACTGTGGCTTCAAAAACCAAACCAATAAAAAAGGCACATAACAGGGATTAAACTGATAGGAATAGTACTACTTAACACACCACTATCTGGAGGCACATTAGATTGCACGCGCAGTGCCCCAAATTTGAAGTAGAAGTACCGACCAAGCATCTTTTTCCACCTCCCGGTTCCTAAAATCCATGCCATATACATGTCCCCTGATAGGGGGCGGAACAGGGATTAAACTGATAGGAATAGTACTACTTGGTCTGTCACTGTGAAGCGGGCGTAACCCTTACACTACCTGATCGATACAAAAATCACACCTGATGTTTTAAAGCACGTTATTCCAAACAATTTAGGAATGTTAGGTGATTTATGCCCTTTATGGATTAAAACCAGACTCTGCATTAATTATGTAATTTTCCGTGGGAGTTTTGCCATGGATCCCCCTCCGGCATGCCACAGTCCAGGTGTTAGTCCCCTTGAAACAACCTTTCCATCACTATTGGGGCCAGAAAGAGTCCCTGTCGCCTAGATTTAGAGTTTTGCGGCCAAAGGGGTGCGTTAGCTACGCTGGCTTTTTTCTGGCCGCACCTTTTAAATACCGCTGGTATTTAGAGTTCACAGAATGGCTGCGTTAGGCTCCAAAAAAGGAGCGTAGAGCATATTTACCGCAACTTCAACTCTCGATACCAGCGGTGCTTACGGAAGCGGCCAGCTTCAAAAACGTGCTCGTGCACGATTCCCCCATAGAAAACAATGGGGCTGTTTGAGCTGAAAAAAACCTAACACCTGCAAAAAAGCCGCGTTCAGCTCCTAACGCAGCCCCATTGTTTTCTATGGGGAAACACTTCCTACGTCTGCACCTAACACTCTAACATGTACCCCGAGTCTAAACACCCCTAACCTTACACTTATTAACCCCTAATCTGCCGCCCACGCTATCGCTGACCCCTGCATATTATTTTTAACCCCTAATCTGCCGCTCCGTACACCCCCGCCACCTACATTATCCCTATGTACCCCTAATCTGCTGCCCTAACATCGCCGACCCCTATATTATATTTATTAACCCCTAATCTGCCGCCCCCAATGTCGCGTCCACCTAACTACACTTATTAACCCCTAACCTGCCGACCGGACCTGAGCGCTACTATAATAAATGTATTAACCCCTAATCCGCCTCACTCCCGCCTCAATAAACCTATAATAAATAGTATTAACCCCTAATCTGCCCTCCCTAACATTGCCGACACCTAACTTCAAGTATTAACCCCTAATCTGCCGACAGGAGCTCACCGCTATTCTAATAAATTTATTAACCCCTAAAGCTAAGTCTAACTTTAACCCTAACACCCCCTAAGTTAAATATAATTTTATTCTAACGAAATAAATTAACTCTTATTAAATAAATTATTCCTATTTAAAGCTAAATACTTACCTGTAAAATAAATCCTAATATAGCTACAATATAAATTATAATTATATTGTAGCTATTTTAGGATTAATATTTATTTTACAGGTAACTTTGTAATTATTTTAACCAGGTACAATAGCTATTAAATAGTTAAGAACTATTTAATAGTTACCTAGTTAAAATAATTACAAAATTACCTGTAAAATAAATCCTAACCTAAGTTACAATTAAACCTAACATTACACTATCAATAAATAAATTAAATTAAATACCTACAATTATCTACAATTAAACCTAACACTACACTATCAATAAATAAATTAAATACAATTCCTACAAATAAATACAATTAAATAAACTAACTAAAGTACAAAAAATAAAAAAGAACTAAGTTACAAAAAATAAAAAAATATTTACAAACATTAGAAAAAAATTACAACAATTTTAAACTAATTACACCTACTCTAAGCCCCCTAATAAAATAACAAAGACCCCCAAAATAAAAAAATGCCCTACCCTATTCTAAATTACAAAAGTTCAAAGCTCTTTTACCTTACCAGCCCTTAAAAGGACCTTTTGTGGGGCATGCCCCAAAGAATTCAGTTCTTTTGCCTGTAAAAAAAAACATACAATACCCCCCCAACATTACAACCCACCACCCACATACCCCTAATCTAACCCAAACCCCCCTTAAATAAACCTAACACTAAGCCCCTGAAGATCTTCCTACCTTGTCTTCACCATGCCAGGTATCACCGATCGTTCCAGGCTCCGAAATCTTCATCCAAGCCCAAGCGGGGGCTAGACATCCATCATCCGGCGGCTGAAGAGGTCCAGAAGAGGCTCCAAAATCTTCATCCTATCCGGGAAGAAGAGGCGATCCGGACCGGCAACCATCTTGATCGAAGCGGCATCTTCTATCTTCATCTGATGATGACCGGCTCCATCTTGAAGACCTCCACCGTGGACCCATCTTCTTCTTCCGACGACTTCCCGACGAATGACGGTTCCTTTAAGGGACGTCATCCAAGATGGCGTCCCTCAAATTCAGATTGGCTGATAGGATTCTATCAGCCAATCGGAATTAAGGTAGGAAAATTCTGATTGGCTGATGGAATCAGCCAATCAGAATCACGTTCAATCCGATTGGCTGATTCAATCAGCCAATCAGATTGAGCTCACATTCTATTGGCTGTTCCGATCAGCCAATAGAATGCGAGCTCAATCTGATTGGCTGATCGGATCAGCCAATCGGATTGAACTTGATTCTGATTGGCTGATTCCATCAGCCAATCAGAATTTTCCTACCTTAATTCCGATTGGCTGATAGAATCCTATCAGCCAATCGGAATTCGAGGGACGCCATCTTGGATGACGTCCCTTAAAGGAACCGTCATTCGTCGGGAAGTCGTCGGAAGAAGAAGATGGGTCCGCGGTGGAGGTCTTCAAGATGGAGCCGGTCGTCATCGGATGAAGATAGAAGATGCCGCTTGGATCAAGATGGTTGCCGGTCCGGATCGCCTCTTCTTCCTGGATAGGATGAAGATTTTGGAGCCTCTTCTGGACCTCTTCAGCCGCCGGATGATGGATGTCTAGCCCCCGCTTGGGCTTGGATGAAGATTTCAGAGCCTGGAACGATCGGTAATACATGGCATGGTGAAGACAAGGTAGGAAGATCTTCAGGGGCTTAGTGTTAGGTTTATTTAAGGGGGGTTTGGGTTAGATTAGGGGTATGTGGGTGGTGGGTTGTAATGTTGGGGGGGTATTGTATGTTTTTTTTTACAGGCAAAAGAGCTGAATTCTTTGGGGCATGCCCCACAAAAGGTCCTTTTAAGGGCTGGTAAGGTAAAAGAGCTTTGAACTTTTGCAATTTAGAATAGGGTAGGGCATTTTTTTTATTTTGGGGGTCTTTGTTATTTTATTAGGGGGCTTAGAGTAGGTGTAATTAGTTTAAAATTGTTGTACTTTAGTTAGTTTATTTAATTGTATTTATTTGTAGGAATTGTATTTAATTTATTTATTGATAGTGTAGTGTTAGGTTTAATTGTAGATTATTGTAGGTATTTTATTTAATTTATTAATTGATAGTGTAGTGTTAGGTTTAATTATAACTTAGGTTAGGATTTATTTTACAGGTCATTTTGTAATTATTTTAACTAGGTAACTATTAAATAGTTCTTAACTATTTAATAGCTATTGTACCTGGTTAAAATAATTACAAAGTTACCTGTAAAATAAATATTAATCCTAAAATAGCTACAATATAATTATAATTTATATTGTAGCTATATTAGGATTTATTTTACAGGTAAGTATTTAGCTTTAAATAGGAATAATTTATTTAATAAGAGTTAATTTATTTCATTAGAATAAAATTATATTTAACTTAGGGGGGTGTTAGGGTTAAAGTTAGACTTAGCTTTAGGGGTTAATACATTTATTAGAATAGCGGTGAGCTCCTGTCGGCAGATTAGGGGTTAATGTTTGAAGTTAGGTGTCGGCGATGTTAGGGAGGGCAGATTAGGGGTTAATACTATTTATTATAGGGTTATTGAGGCGGGAGGCAGATTAGGAGTTAATAACTTTATTATAGTAGCGGTGCGGTCCGCTCGGCAGATTAGGGGTTAATAAGTGTAGGTAGGTGGCGGCGACGTTGTGGGGGGCAGATTAGGGGTTAATAAATATAATATAGGGGTCGGCGGTGTTAGGGGCAGCAGATTAGGGGTACATAAGGATAACGTAGGTGGCGGCGCTTTGTGGTCGCCAGATTAGGGGTTAATTATTGTAGGTAGCTGGCGGCGACGTTGTGGGGGGCAGATTAGAGGTTAATAAATATAATATAGGGGTCGGCGATGTTAGGGGCAGCAGATTAGGGGTACATAAGTATAACGTAGGTGGCGGTCGGCAGATTAGGGGTTAAAAAAATTTAATCGAGTGGCGGCGATGTGGGGGGACCTCGGTTTAGGGGTACATAGGTAGTTTATGGGTGTTAGTGTACTTTAGAGCACAGTAGATAAGAGCTTTATAAACCGGCGTTAGCCCAGAAAGCTCTTAACTACTGACTTTTTTCTGCGGCTGGAGTTTGGTCGTTAGATTTCTAACGCTCACTTCAGTCACAACTCTAAATACCGGCGTTAGAAAGATCCCATTGAAAAGATAGGATACGCAATTGACGTAAGGGGATCTGCGGTATGGAAAAGTCGCAGCTGGAAAGTGAGTGTTAGACCCTTTCCTGACTGACTCTAAATACCGGCGGTAGCCCAAAACCAGCGTTAGGAGCCTCTAACGCTGGTTTTCACGGCTACCGCCCAACTCTAAATCTAGGCCTGTGGGTTTTAAAATTTGCCTGCCTATTGAAGTCAATGGGGGTTCGCCCGGTTTGCCCGTTCGCAAACTTTTGCGGACGTTCGCGTTCGCCGTTTGCGAACTTTTGCGGACGTTCGCGTTCGCCGTTCGCGATCGGACAATTTTAAGTTCGCAACATCACTAGTTGTAATCCACTTAAACTGTAATATTGCTAGGGAACAGGGCCATGTTACCCTCCTGTCCATGTCTTGTCTTTATTTATTGTACTCCCTGTATAAAGCAGCAGAATCTGTTGGCATGTTACAGATAACTATAATAGTAATGACAATGGTACAAATATACTGTATGTGGCAGAACAATCTGATAACATTATATACCAGAAATTAGAGTAGTAATTCTGCCTACACAAACTTCTATACTGATGATCTCTGCTGTTTTAACTACGATTTTTCTTTTTATGCAAATTATTAAACGTGTTCCATTCCTGCTCAGGCTTTATCTATGTTTCTAACCCTTGTCCCGGACTTAAACACATCCTTAAGCTGTGGTCAGTGAAGCAAAATTAAACAAAAAACACCTGTGAATTAGAGCATGTAATTCTTGCCTTAAAATGTCCTTCTAAAGTTTAATTATTGCCTATTGCGCTGAAAGATGATTTTATATTCATAACAATATTTAGAACGATCACTCAAAATCATATTTTTTCTTTTTTATTATGAAGTGCTAATCAGCCCTCTTTTGTCTTGCTATATTCTTGATCTGAAAAATACCAGATCATAATCCATTCTTTAACTACAATAGAAATGGCAGAATAAAAGTGAGTAAAAGAGACACAAAACCCAATTTTTTTGTTCATGATTGAGATAGAACATGTGATTTTAAGCAACTTTCCAATTTACGTATATTATCAAATTTGCTTCATTCTCTTTGTTAAAGAAGCAGTTATGCGCTACTGGGAGCTAGCTGACCACATCTGGTGAACCAAGGAAAAAAGGCATTTTTGTACAGCCACCAATCAACAGCTAGCTCCCAGTAATGCATTGCTGTTCCTGAGCCCACCTACAGTAGGTATCCTTTTTCGAATAAGGATACCAAGATAATTAAGCAAATTAGACAATAGAAGTAAATTGGAAAGTCGTTTAAAATCACATGCTGTCTGAATCATAAAATCATTTTTTGGGGTTTCATGCCCTTTAAGTGTTGAGATTCAAAACCTGCAAGTTGTAGTTCATGAATCTTGTATTCTCATTAAGTACATTAGTCTACCCAAAATACAGCAGATAAATTGTTCATTAAATTATAATGCTTTTAAAGTGAAAAGTATATTTTGATGCTAAAGTGCCCGATTTTTAAAAATTTGATTAAAAACAGGGGCACTTTAATTCATCAAAATTTACATTTCACTTGTGTTGTGAAAAAATACTTACCTTTTAATCTTGACAGCAGCTCCAGCTTCCTCCGCCCATCGCAAAGCCTCTTCCTGGGTCTAAACTGAGGAATCCGGCTTCCTCCAATCACGGCGTTGAATCAGACACTGATTCTGCCAAGGGGGAAGCTGTGATTGGAGGATGACCGATCCATCATTTCTGACGTCAGAGCCTTGTGGTACCCCAACAGAAAGTGGCAGGGGGAAGATGATGCACCAGAAAAGGCTAAACTACAGTTAAACAAGTAGGAGGGGAACCACAAAAGAGCTGTGTCACAACTGCTGAAGGATTGGAGGTTTGGAACAAAAGAGGGTGGTCATCAGTATCAAAGACTGCAGACAGATCAAGAAGGATTAAAAGAGAGAAGTGGTCTTTTGATTATTCTGTATGTAAGCCATTAGTAACCTTGATGATTACGGTCACTGTGGAGTGTTGGGGTGAAAACCAGATTGCAGTGGGTCAAGGAGGGAGTTTAATGTGAGGAAATTTTTGAGGCAAGGGGGTGTAGGGAAATAGGGTGGTAGTTGGATGGGGAGGTTGGATCGAGAAAATATTTTTTGAGATAGGCGTGACTAGTGCATGTTTAAAAGAGTAGCTGTGAGAGGATGGGATCGAGGGGACAGGTATTGAGGTGAGAGTAAAATATAAGGGCAAAAACAGTAATGGGGCAAAAGAGCTGAATTTGTGGGTTTGTGTGTTTTGGATGTTTTTAAGCTGTTGAGGGGGTTGGAGACTGGTAGCATGTTGAGAGATGATTTAATTTTTGATGTAATCAGTTTTATAGTTGAAGTGGCTGGCAAAATCTTTAGCAGAGAGAGAAGTTGTAGTAGGATGTGGGGAGGGTGGTGAAGGGTATTGAAAGTGGGTTTTGGAGAAAGAGTAGAGAAGTAGTCTTTTTTAGAGAGGATAACTGCAGAATAATAGGAGTTCAAGATGAACTTGTAGTAAAGAGTCAGCTGAGCACTGAGATTTTCTCCAATGTCGCTAAACAGAGCAGGACCATCTGCATCAGTGGCATGTCAGAGGAGTATGCCAGGGTTGAGGATGAGTGTGTGACTTCGTAGTTATGGTAGGAGGTGCCAAATTGTCAAGGACCAAAGTAAGAGTTTATAGTGACAGATAGATTGGTCAGTGCAAGAAAAGAAGGGGATGGAATAGTGACTTAATGGTTCTGTGGATATTGGTGTGAGGGTTAGATGGGGGGAGAGTAGTATGAAGTGCTGTTATATTAGGTATGTTGTTAGACCCCAATCTATCTTTTGGACTCCACATAGAAAAACTTGCCTCTAAACTTTATCCAAAACTAGGTGTCCTGTACAGAAACAAATCTTGCCTCAGCCCTACAGTAAAGGAAAAGATTGTACAGCAAATGCTGATGCCTATCTTGTATTATGGGGACATAGTATATGCACCTGCTCCGCAAACTCACCTTAATAAACTAAATACGTTATATAACTCGTTCTGCCACTTTGTGCTACAATGTAACTACAGGACCCACCATTGTGACGTGCTAAAGAGAACTAAACTGGCTGTCGCTGGAATCCAGACGCACCCTCCATCTTTCCTGCCTTGTCTTTAAGAGCCTTTCTGGGAAGCTCCCACCCTACCTGAGCAGAATGCTCTCCCCGGCTATTCCCACCTCCTATAACCTCTGATCCAGTACAAGCACATTATTTAGTTTGCCTCAATACAAAAAGAAAGCAGCTCGATCCTCCTTTTCCTACAGAGCGCCACAATTATGGAATGACCTCCCTCACACTTTAAAAACTTCCCCAAGCCTAAAATCCTTTAAGAGATCCCTCTCTACATATCTCAAAACAGAATGCTCCTGTCATGGTTGATTAAATATTTCGTACCTGCTCTATGTTAAATGTTTGCATATATTGTGTATTATTATTGTTTTTGTATTTTATTGTATAAATAAAATAAATAAATAAAATATTACGTTATTAAGGACGCAGCTTTCAGTTTGCTCAATTGTTTTATGACGGAAAAATTCCGTCATATGTCCTTAAGAGGTTAAGTGAGGAGATAATGGCCAGAAAGAGGAAAAGGGGAATTTGTGAGGTCTGAGAGAGAGAGAGAGAGAGAGAGAGAGAGAGAGAGAGAGAGAGAGAGAGAGAGAGAGAGAGAGAGAGAGAGAGAGAGAGAGAGAGAGAGAGAGAGAGAGAGAGAGAGAGAATTGATAACTGAAAATCAAATCAAGGGAGTGTCTATCTTTGTGAGTGAGATTAAACAAACAAAGGGGAAAAAAATAGTAAAATCAGTTAAGGTTACTATTAAATTAATTTCAAGTTCAATGTTTTCCAAGACAAGTTTAAAAGGATAGAAATTGGCAATAATAAAATGCTCCAATGTGTCAGAGCACTTTCTTATTACATAGTTGCTTGCCCATACCTGTGTGTTAACCCTAATAAGGGGATCAAACATAGTCAAACTCAGCTCTGAACCAACACTTTGAGATATAATGTTTCAATATACATTCCTTATTTATTTTTGCTTTTTTTTTTACTAAAATGTAACACTTTGTAAGCCAGTTAGAGTTATAATATTGTAAAACATACCTCCTAACATTTGCCTGATGGCTTGACCGACTGGGAGTCCTAGGTGTAGTAAATGAGACTTGGGTTATGGGGCTTTTATTTCCTGTACCATAACCAGTAGGGTCAAAGTAAAGGGCATTTGGAAGACAGTGTTAGATGGAGCATAACTGGGTCAGGAAGGGTCATGGATATGGTTGGGTGGTCCTGGGATTCACTTTGGAAACAGAGTGCTGTCTAAAGAAGGGAAAGGAGTGAGAGAAACAGTGGACAGAACTCCCAAATTATGACAATCCCACAATATGCAAGGCAGTTGGGAGTTCTGGTAAAAGCTCATTTACAGGGAGTGCAGAATTATTAGGCAAATTAGTATTTTGACCACATCATCCTCTTTATGCATGTTGTCTTACTCCAAGCTGTATAGGCTCGAAAGCCTACTACCAATTGAGCATATTAGGTGATGTGCATCTCTGTAATGAGAAGGGGTGTGGTCTAATGACATCAACACCCTATATCAGGTGTGCATAATTATTAGGCAACTTCCTTTCCTTTGGCAAAATGGGTCAAAAGAAGGACTTGACAGGCTCAGAAAAGTCAAAAATAGTGAGATATCTTGCAGAGGGATGCAGCACTCTTAAAATTGCAAAGCTTCTGAAGCGTGATCATCGAACAATCAAGCGTTTCATTCAAAATAGTCAACAGGGTCGCAAGAAGCGTGTGGAAAAACCAAGGCGCAAAATAACTGCCCATGAACTGAGAAAAGTCAAGCGTGCAGCTGCCAAGATGCCACTTGCCACCAGTTTGGCCATATTTCAGAGCTGCAACATCACTGGAGTGCCCAAAAGCACAAGGTGTGCAATACTCAGAGACATGGCCAAGGTAAGAAAGGCTGAAAGACGACCACCACTGAACAAGACACACAAGCTGAAACGTCAAGACTGGGCCAAGAAATATCTCAAGACTGATTTTTCTAAGGTTTTATGGACTGATGAAATGAGAGTGAGTCTTGATGGGCCAGATGGATGGGCCCGTGGCTGGATTGGTAAAGGGCAGAGAGCTCCAGTTCGACTCAGACGCCAGCAAGGTGGAGGTGGAGTACTGGTTTGGGCTGGTATCATCAAAGATGAGCTTGTGGGGCCTTTTCGGGTTGAGGATGGAGTCAAGCTCAACCCCCAGTCCTACTGCCAGTTTCTGGAAGACACCTTCTTCAAGCAGTGGTACAGGAAGAAGTCTGCATCCTTCAAGAAAAACATGATTTTCATGCAGGACAATGCTCCATCACACGCGTCCAAGTACTCCACAGCGTGGCTGGCAAGAAAGGGTATAAAAGAAGAAAATCTAATGACATGGCCTCCTTGTTCACCTGATCTGAACCCCATTGAGAACCGGTGGTCCATCATCAAATGTGAGATTTACAAGGAGGGAAAACAGTACACCTCTCTGAACAGTGTCTGGGAGGCTGTGGTTGCTGCTGCACGCAATGTTGATGGTGAACAGATCAAAACACTGACAGAATCCATGGATGGCAGGCTTTTGAGTGTCCTTGCAAAGAAAGGTGGCTATATTGGTCACTGATTTGTTTTTGTTTTGTTTTTGAATGTCAGAAATGTATATTTGTGAATGTTGAGATGTTATATTGGTTTCACTGGTAAAAATAAATAATTGAAATGGGTATATATTTGTTTTTTGTTAAGTTGCCTAATAATTATGCACAGTAATAGTCACCTGCACACACAGATATCCCCCTAAAATAGCTATAACTAAAAACAAACTAAAAACTACTTCCAAAAGTATTCAGCTTTGATATTAATGAATTTTTTGGGTTCATTGAGAACATGGTTGTTATTCAATAATAAAATTAATCTTCAAAAATACAACTTGCCTAATAATTCTGCACTCCCTGTATATCCATTTATAATTGACATCAGTAGAGGAGATAACATGCTTTTATAAGGGTGCTGCAAAACATTGCCAATTTTGTTATGTCTACACTAGTAAACTCTAGTCCATATGGCTCCTCCAAATATTGCTGTTGTGGAGAGAGATTGCCATTGGAAAAAAACAAATCCAGCACACAAATTCAGAAGGTTTTTTCACGTGGGGTTATATAAAAAATTTCTACAAGACTCCAGAAATGTGATACAAATTGTTTCATTTCCGTCTAATAATACAAACTCTGCACCTTTTATAGCAAAGGCCATCCAATTCCCACCCTTAAGCGTACATTTCACTCAAGTCCTCAACTTGATGTATGGTCCCCCTTTTTTACATCACAACTAAATGACCATTACTAGTTTTCAAATGTGAAATGTTGTGAGATATGTATTATATTATATTACTTCAGCAGATAGTGTCTATGTGACTGTACATATCATTCATTTACTTACAGTTTCCTTCATAAATGCAAATCATGGAAAGTATTCTAAAATACAAAGGATTCATTCATAAGATGCTGAGGGAGCCTCATCCACCTGGGAGACCTGTAAATATTGCAGCAGTATTTGTCATTTCTACAAGACACCTCCATCTGCTTTTAAAGATATGAACTATGAACACAACAAATATGGTAATAGTGTAAAATTATTTTACTTTATAACTGTAATGTATTTTGGTTCAAGGGGATCCTGTAATGTTTATACTTAATTCTAAATTCAGAATTCTGTTGTATATTTGGTTTTGCTTTTAACAATACAAACTGTATCTTGTATTGACCTTTAGACTAATCTTACAAATGCTGAAGACTTTGGTCAGACTTCACAATTCATTATATTTCATTTATGTCTAATTTCTCTTGGCCAAATAGTTTGTTGGTTAAATCACTGTGTATGCAGCTGTTTCTGTGAGGCAATATGATTCCCAGCTGTGCTAACATATTTAGCATTTGCAGTTTGTGCCTATACTGGAAATATACCCCCCTAATACACTGCTGGATTCCTTGCTCACAACACTGGAGATAGGGTTCAGACAAGCAGATGCTTTGGAGTCTGAGTCCAGAGGCAATAACTAAAGTGACACTGGAGATGGACTTTACACAGTATACTTCTAGTATCACATTTTATTTGTTCTCTTGGTATCTTTTGTTGAAAAGCAGGATCTCAAGAGCGTGCACGTGACTGGTGCACTATATGGCAGCAGTTTTGCAAGAATGTTAAAGTGTATGTAAAGTCACGCTTTCTGCTGTTGCTTAATTTATTAATCGATTAAAATAAAGGTTAGTTTAATTCATGATTTTTTTCTAATCTAACTGTATTACTGTAACGAAGCATTTAAAACCCGAATTCTCTTACTTTAATCCTCCGCCCGCCATCTTGTCCCTCGTTTTGCATTTGATTGACAGACCGCAGTGACTAATTATAGATCGTACCCCGTGGCGTCCTGCCCCTTTTTCACTTACGTCACGCGATTGAACCGATGCAACTGCGCATGCGTGTCTTGACTGATCGTCATCCACATTCCGTGCTCGTTCTTGTTTAGCGCATGCGCTTTGGTCCCTAATCTTAAATTTACATACGAATAACGGAACAAGGCACGCAAGTCCATATTGAAATCCTAAGAGAAACGCATGCGCAAATTGATTTGCCCACGGGAGCGCGCTCCAGTCATACGTAAGCGAGCGTGAGGGAATTGTCTATAAGGAAAGAAGCTGTCAAGCCGGAAGTCATGGATGGGAGGAGTTCAAACTGAAATCGTAGATAAGTAGTAATAGAAAATATAACATAACAACATGAATTTAAAAAAAAATAATTATAGCGGTTTATATTGCAAGCATAGTGATAATCCAAAATGATGATTAGAAACCGGAAAATTGACATTCACTTTAACTATTTGCAAAAGGACTAGATGGTGGCACATTTTTTTATGTAGTGCTTCAGACACTAGGCATCTCTTCAACAAAGAATACAATGGGAACAAAGCAAATTTGATAGTAGAATTGGTAACTTTTTTTAAATTGTATTCACTGAATCACAAAAGAAAATTTGGGGGTTCATATCCCTTTGACTTTTCTATTTACTTCTATGATCAATTTTGATTAGTTCTCTTGGTATCCTTTGCTAAAGTTTAATCATAAGTGAGCTCAGGAGCGTGCATGTGTCTTAAAGGGACATGAAACCCAAAAAATTTCTTTCAAAATTCAGACAGAGCACACAATTTTAAACAACTTTCCCATTTAATTCACAAATAAAGGTGTGCACTCTATCGTAAGGATGAAAATAAGGTGCAAGCAGTCATATACTAATATTACCAAAATAAAAAGAGAAAGATATTCACCATATAAGTTGATATCAAATAATGACAAGGCTGCACTCAAAATCCTTTAAAAAAAGTTTTATTTAAACCTCTTCACAGTCATCAACCCACACCAAAGAAAACCCCTTATGTGTTAAAACAAACACAAAGATACATAAAACAAAACATATAGGACCAGGCAAATGGTAACATCCAAAGTTACATGAACAGATGATTCAATAATGAGGAGCAACACAGGGGCCTCAACTTAGAGCACATAAGTGTAAAAACTGCTCACAGAGCCCTTAGAAGTTCAGCAACAGTTCCCTGTAATCCAATTTGCAACAAAAGGATACAACCGGAGCAATCTTGCAATTCAGCCTTGTGAATCCTCAACCAAAAGTTAGTAACATTTGTTGCCACTGAAGATTAAAGAGCACGCACTCCCAATATGTCATCACAATTCTAGAGTAGCATCCAAAACCATTAAAGGCTGCTGAAAAAAAAATCCGGATCAACAAATTAAGTCTCAGATCTCACCACAACGGCCAAATCTGCTGTTATCTATTAGCAATACGATTCCTTGCTGGAACTTCGTTCTGGCTATTTTCCCCAGGCTCGCCACAAGTGTAGTTGGCAGCAATGGGTTAGGATGTCTCCAGAGCAGCAGGTAACTTGCCTTGGTTATAATTTCAAAGTTGCCGGTTCTTTGAGCGCCAGTCATGACGCGTTTCGCCCCTCCCCTCAACTGGGCTGGCTTCGGGGCTTTGTCAGATCTTTCCATTTACTTATATTATGTAACTTGCTTAGTTCTCTTGGTATCATTAGTTGAAAAGCATATCTAGGCTCAGAGCAGCAATGCATTACTGGGAAATGTTGCTGATTGGTGACTGCACATATATCTCTCTTGTCATTGGTTACCCAGATAAGTTCAGCTAGCCCCCAGTAGTGCATTGCTGACTCTTCCACAAAGAATACAAAGAGAAGGAAGCACATAGAAATAAATTGGAAAGTTGTTTAAAACCACATGCTCTATCTAAATAATCAATTAAACATTTTGGGGTTCATGTCCCGTTAAGCCATCTGGCAGCAGTGTTTGCAACAATGTTTACAGAAATGTTCTAAATAGCTGCAAACACTGCTGTCATAAAATGCTAAAGACATGTGTGTGCTCTTAAGCGCCTATCGGCCTATCTAGATTTACTTTTCAATAAATTCTACCAAGAGAACAAAACAAATATAATAATAGAAATAACTTGAAAAAATATTTAAAATTGCCTGCTCTGTCTGAATAATGAACATTTAATCCCTTTAATAAACAGATGCTCTGCAGCCACATGTGAGAGTTCAGCATTAATGCACACAGTTATGCAGAGTTCAGCATTCATAGCCACAGTAGTACTGCAGTCATGGAAGACACATGACACTCATTATTTAGACTGAGCATACAAATAAAAAAACCTTTTTCTATTGGCATCCAATGTTGCAATCCACTTCCTTTCTATAAAAACTGAGGCTGAGGAGAGTGCACGTGTCTGGAGCACTATATGCCAGCTGTGTTTGCAACAATGTTATACTAATAGTGCTAATGTCACAAGAGCACTCTTCCTGAGCCTATCTAGGTATGCACTGTTAGGCTTCAACAAAATATGCCAAGATAAATAGGTAAACTGAAATTATTTTAAACGGATCATTTCTGGCTGCACTAGAGTCAGAGCACTGCATTTTACACAAAGCTACAAGGAGCAATTCAGAGCTTAAAGGGATATTCCAGCCAAAATAGGAAACCACATGGGTGCATTTTGGTATTGAACAGAAACAATTTTGTAATATACATGCATTAGCAAAAAGGCATCTAATAAAAGCTATAGTTGTTTCAAAAGTGTATTTAAGTATGCACCGTGCACCAGCATTTTAAACACAACACTTGTTTGGAGAGCCTAAGGTGCTTGTACCATCTGGTAATGACTCAATTTGTTAATTGCTGACATGATACAAGCCCCACTGATTATCTAAGCAGCTGCATTATTTAAAATGGTGATGCAGTGAAAATATCTAGCAATGCTTCACATGCACATGCAGAGAAGAATGTTAACACTAAAACAGTGATAACTCTTAATAGAAGCATTTTTTTGCCAATACATGTATATTGCAAATATGTTTCTATTCAAAAATGCAATAAATCTATGTGCATTTATATTTTGACTGGAATGTCCCTTTAAAATTGATATTCCTAGTTGTGTGGACGTCTAGTAATGCCCACGATTCTTACCTATGCATGGTCTATAAAGGTTCATCTCTACAGCTATCCCTGTAAGAAGCCTCCCTTGTCAACCAATTTAAAGAACTATTGCCCAATGACAACACAACCACAAAGGGTAAGGCTACAGGATACAACATATAGACATAACGGTCTTGTAATAACCTCATGAAACATGATTAATAAACACCGATTAAAACCTGTGTAATGTTTGTTCCACCCCCAAACAAACTGCACCATAACACTGAGTGGATCCCAGAACAATGTTAAACCATGCCAGGCACCATCATAACCATTCCACTGTATACCTTCTATCAGGCGAGCACCACTGCGTCTCTGTCACTCTGGGGTAAAATTCACATTCCCCAAAACAAACACTAATTACAATATTTACCAAGGGTAGGAATGTCTTATGCCTTTCCACTCACAGACATTAAAAGAACATGAACGGGAAAACATTTATTTCATACTTTTTAAGTTCATGTAATTATATTTTGTTTTTAATACAATTAAATGTTTTCTCTTGTTTCGCCACAATCTGAAGTTAAAGTTGACTTCTTTTCCAACCTCACTGTGTGCCCCATGGGACTCTTGTTCAATGTCAATGGGCTACCTGGTTTGTTGTGTTTGTTATTGTGTGGGCTCTCCCAAGAATGTGCACGTATAGACATGTATAATTGCTAAATAACCACCACAACTGCGCATTGAAGCGGTGACATAGGAGTTCTAAAATTTTCCTGGACCTCATAAGAATGCTGGACCGTGTCACTTCCAGTGACACCGCTCAGCTGTGTGACTGCAAATTCATTCACTATGCATGTGCTCCACTGCGTCACCACATTATCCAGCGCATCACCACATTCCAAACACTGCGGTCCAGTATTCTTATGGGGCCCAAAACAAGTCTGCGCATGAGCTACACCACAGAACCTAATCTCTAAACTCACAAATATTTGATGGGAACTGTAATTCCCCCAACTTCAATATTTTTTTGCCTCTGCCTGGGGGGTTCAAGGGGGGCGCCCCACCGATCCTCTGGCATCCTCCCCAAGTGAACCTTTTCGAATGAGGTTTACATTCGCCCCCCTTGAACCCCCCCAGGCGGAGGCAAAAAAGATAGTGAAGATGGGGGAATTACAGTGCCCATCATATATATATATATGTTTGATGCGGTGACTCAGTGAAGTGCATGCACTCTGAGGGGATTTGCAGTCAGACAGCTGAGCGGTGTCACCGGAAGTGACGCGGACCAGCATTCTTCTGGGTCCAGGAAAATTTTAGAACACCGGCACCAACATCATCCGTATACAGCACCCATAATGCACGGCCAGGAAATCTAATGCACATCCGAATATCTTTTCGATAAGGCACCTGCGCTTTTTAACAAGCACTGAACCTTAAAGGGACACTATACCCAAACATTTTCTTTCATGATTAAGGTAGAGAATACAATTTTAAACAACATTCCAATTTACTTCTATTACCTAATTTGCTTCATTCTTTAGATATACTTTAATGAAGAAATAGCAATGCACACAGTGAACCAATCACAGGAGGCATCTATGTGCAGCTACCAATCAGCAGCTACTAAGCATATCTAGATATGCTTTTCAGCAAATAATATCAAGAGAATGAAGCAAAATTGATAATAGAAGTAAATTAGAAAGTTGTTTATAATTGTATGCTCTTTCTAAATCATGAAAGAAAAAATTTGGGTTTAATGTCCCTTTAACTGCTGGTTTTGCATCCACTATAGTAACACTAACTCCATTGTAAATGAAATTAACCACTTTGAGGTTGTGATATACAATTTTTAATTATGTGAAGTAAAATATCTTGTTGGTTTTTCCAACTGCACAATGCAGACGTCACAAACCCAACCCTGCCACATATCTGCCCCTAACCGACCTCAGTAGTTGTAAGATACCACATAATAATTAAAGTTTGTTTTTTTTAAAATAACATTTGCAGATTTTGTTTCCTACTCCCGATTGGTTCCTCCCAATAAGGCATGGGGTAGGCAACTTTAGCTATTGAAAAATAAATGCATCAAAGTGGCAACCCTGTTCTAAGAAAAGCACACAATCTAGTATTATAATAAATGGTAAAATAGATTTACCAGAGAATCTTAACAAGGCCGACAATTTTCTTTAATGTGCCCTATATTTTCAATGGATAGAGCAAGGTGTGATATCATCGCTCATATTATACAAGTAGGGTAGCCACACAGCCGGTATTTTATTGAGATGGCCGGTATTTTTTAAGTTCTGATAAAAGTTAAAAATAAAGATTAAATATAGAATTAAATATTCTATAATGGTAAACTATATTCTATGTTGGAATATAGGTATAAACAAATGATCATTTAAAATCGATCCTAGTAGTTCCTGGTTTATGCTGGACATTGACAGTTCCTGCCTGCGTGTGATTAGCTGTGCACGGGCAGGGTTGCATGCGAGTGCAAAGGATCGCTTGTGTGCAATGTTAAAGGGATACTAAACACACATTTTTCTCTTTCAAGATTCGGAAAGAACATAACATTTTAATCAACTTTCTAATTTACTTTTATTGCCAATTTTTCTTCATACTCTTGGTGTCTTTATTTGAAAAGCAGGAATAAAAGCTTAGGAGCCGTCCCATTTTAGGTTCAGCACCTGGGTAGCGCTTGCTGATTGGTGGCTAAATGTAGTCACCAATCAGTAAGCGCTATCCAGGGTACTGAACCAAAAATGGGTCAGCTCCTAAGCTTACATTCCTGTTTTTCTTCAAATAAAGATACCAAGAGAACAAAGAAAAAATTTATAATAGGAGTAAATTATAAAGTTGCTTAAAATTGCATTCTCTGTCCGAATCATAAAATAAAAATGTGGGTTTATTATCCCTTTAAATGAGGAGAGGAGAAGCTGAGCGGACAGGAGCAAATATGTATGCTCCTGTCCGCCACAGAATAATAAGTGCTGCCCATAATAGCGCTAGAAAATGTAGCTCTCTTGGAGACTTTAGGTAAAGTTAAGCTTGAATATATGCATAACAAAACATATGTATAATATATAATAAAGTATTTGTCACACACACACACATATACATATTATTAATAATATTTCTTTATTTAAATACATGTTTTAATAGTTATTTAAATGGATATGGTCTATGGCAAGGTGTTACACTAGGAAGGGCTCAGAGGTGTATATATATATATATATATGTGTGAGTATTTGTATGCGTATACATATATGTGTGCATGTACATGTGTGTATGTATGCACGTGTGCACACATTCACATACATACATGTTTATACATACACACATACAAATACACACACATAAATGCATGCCTTTGAGTTCTTCCAAGCCCAACACCATATCATATACCATATCCCTTTAAATCACTATTTAAACATTTATTTCAATTTAAAAATATTGATATCCTCTGTCATGGACTCAATAAAGAAGAATGGCTCACAGAGAAATATCTCTGTGGAATGCTAAAGAATTATGCTATTAGGAGTGTGTTGTGCTTGGGAAAGGGTGCTGTTGAAATACGGGGCCCTGACACATCTTTTGTCCTGGGGCCCAATGAGATTTAGTTATGCCCCTGTCTAGATCTAGGCATTAAAACAGACGTTTGACCTCAGAGAAGAGCAGAAAAGCTATTGGAACCTCATAAATGTTTTATCACAGTTGTTGGTGAGGAAGGTAATCTTATCTCCATGACTACGGCAAATCTGCAAATAGCATATCGCATATAGCATATCTCATCCATGACTGAAGCAAATACTTCATTTGCTAAACTGGGCATCTATAAAGTTCCTTTAATTACATATACTGCCATAATGCCATATTGTTTTCAAGAAATGTGAGGCCATAGAATCATCAGAAATGAATAATGACAAAGTGGTCTACATTCGTCTGCCCTTTTTACACATCTAACCTACACTGCAAATGCGTATTGTATTTCTAATCCATGTTGGAAATCTTAACTTTGATTATTAATTGTTAATCGTGATTATTAATTGTTAATCGTGATTATTAATTGTTAATCGTGTAATCTTCCCGATTTTGTATCACAAATGTCCCTCCTAAAATTGCTCCTTTTTTTTCTAGCCAATTAAAACCTGCACCTCTACTTGCAGAAAAAGAAGCAGTGACCCCCCATTGTGAGAGTGGAATCTAGAAAGTTCAGCATTTGTAAAGCAAATGTGTTAGACATGCAGAGATCAGTATTAAAACACTCAGCTATGCTGCTGAGCTGGTCACCTAGAATACGCTAGACTCATGCCGATCTAATCCTTCATTTACATACGGCTATACTGGAGTCATGCAGAGTTCAGTACTAATAAAGCACAGTTGTTTGGAAGGAATTAGGTCTCTCTATTAAAGGGACATAAAACCCAATTTTATTTCATGTTTCAGATAGAACAAACAATTTAAAACAACTTTCCAATTTACTTGTATTATCAAATTGTCTTGTTATCATTTGTTGAAAAGCAGAAAGGCAAATTCAGCAGTGTGAATGTGTCTGCAACACTATATAGCAGCAGTTTTACAACAATGTTATATATAAGCATGAACACTAGATGGCAGCACTATTTCCTGTCATTTAGTGCTGTGTTTGTTAATTGTGGATGTTTTTCCCTTTAAACCAATGGAACTTGGTAAGTTAGTACCCCACGTGCATTTGCTATTATTTTGACTATACAGTACTTTTAAACAGTTGTTACGATAGCTAGATAGATAGATAGATAGATAGATAGATAGATAGATAGACAGATTAGAAAGATAGATAGATGATAGACAGACAGATTGAAATTTCCCTGGTCCTAGATAAGTAAGAAATTGCAGTGAATGAATAAAAAAAGTGGCTTCAATAAGACATTTTCTCCTCAATAAAAGGCACAGTGTACTGTAAAATGTTCTCCCCTTTAATGTGTTCCCAATGATCAATTTCACCTGCTTGGGTGTATTAAATTGTTTACAAATTGATCCTTTATCTTTGTTTTGTAATATGAAATAGTTGGTTTTACCTGCTGAAAACGTCACCTATACTAAAAATTTCAATACTGCAGTAATGGGTACAGCTATTTAAACAAAAGACAGCAGATTATATCTACCTCCCAGTGGGGGTTGGAGAGGTAGGTACTAAACTGTCAATTTGTAATTGTTCACTCTAAGTCTTTTGGGCATTTTATATACAGACAAATATAACATAAGGAGACTTTGTGTGTATATAGCGAGATAAGAAAATGAGGCCTGTGCTCTGTGCAAGCTCAGCTCATTGGTTTCAAAGAATACAAATAGTTTTTTAATATACAAAAATAAACCGAAATGAGCAATTTCCCATTATATTATACAATTGGTATAAAAGTCATTGGACACACATTAAAGAGATAAAAAATACAGTTCACTGTCCCTTTAAAGATATACTAAACCCATTTTTTCATGATTCAGATAGAACATGCAATTTTAAGCACCTTTCTTATTAACTCCTATTATCATTTTTTCTTCGTTTTTTATTTGACTCTTGCTATTTTTATTTGAAAAGCAGGAATGTTTTTTTATGGTAGATTTCTTTAACAGAAAGAAATCTACCATAATGTACAAGTTGGATTCGCCCTTTATTTTATGTTTGAGTCAATTAATTATTAATTATTATTAATTAATTAATCAATTACAAACATATTTTATTAGAGTGAGAGAGATGACTAGGAGCTTTGTAAATACATTTTTAATCATTTATCAGGAAACGTACAAAGTTAATATTGATAAACCAATCAAATTACATAAGAAAACAAAAGAGAATACTGTGGCTAAAGGATAATCAGTATCTGCCCTGTGGAGGAAAATGCAGTAGAATCTTTTCTGATAAAATAAGGCTAAACAAACATTTAAACAGTGCAGTCAGTCCAAAAATGTCTCAACAGATAGTTTGAGTTCTAAGTAAAATAAATAAAGATCTCAACAGAAATTAACTAATCATTATCAATAGATAAATCGCAACACACCTCCAGTGATGATTTACATGTGAACCTTAAAGGGACAGTGCAATTTTAAACAACTTTCCATTTGACTTCTGTGATCTAATATGCTTTGTTTTCTGGGTATCTTTTGTTAAAAAGCATTCATAGATAATAGTGTTGCAACCTGTCTGGGAATGTGTGTGTCCGAGTTGGAACCTGAGTCAGGCTGTTTGGGGGAAACAGCCAAAAAGGTGACCTTGTGCATTTGCAACATACTGCACATGCCTGCAGCTGTTTCTCTCTTGCGTGTGTGTGTTGTGTGGGAGTATGTCTGTGTGTGTGTCTGTGTGTGTCTGTCAGTGTTTTTCTGTGTGTGTGAGTTTGTGTGTGAAAGAGTGTATTTGTGTGTGTGTGTGAGAGAAAGAATGTGTGTGAGAGTTTTTGTTTTAGTGTGTGAGAGAATGTGTGTGTGTCTGTGTTTGTCAGTGTTTTTTGTGTGTGAAAGATTGAGTGTATTAGTGTGTGAGTGTGAATGTGTGTTAGAGTTTTTGTTTTAGTGTGTTTGAGAGTGTGTGTGTGTGTGTGGTAACTGCACGTATATGCCTCTTTTTACCCAATGTATTCAACTAGCTCCCATTAGTCTATTGCTGCTCCTTCAACAAAGGATACCAAGAGAATTAAAGGGACAGTCTACCATAGAATTGTTATTGTTTTAAAAGATAGATAATCCCTTTATTACCCATTCCCCAGTTTTGCATAACCAACAGTTATATTAATATACTTTTTACCTCTGTGGTTACCTTGTATCTAGGAACCTTCTTCCAGACCCCTGATCACATGACTGTGACTGTTTATTATCTATTGTCTTAAATTTAGCATTGCTTTGTGCTAAATCTTAAATTACCCCCTGTGCCTGAACACAGTGTTATGTATATGGCCCATGTGTACTTTCTGTCTCTTTGTGTTGAAAAGAGATTTAAAAAGCATGTGATAAGAGGCAGCCCTCAAAGCATATGAGCCTACCTAGGTTTAGTTTAAACTAAGAGAAAAAAGCAAATTTGATGATAAAAGTAAATTGGAAAGTTGATTAAAATTAAAAGTCCTATCTGAATAATGAAAATTGAATTTATACTAGACTGTCCCTTTAAGCAAATTTCAAAATAGAAGACAAATGGAACTTTGTTTAAAACTGCACACTCTATCTGAATCATGAAATTTTAATTTTGACTTTACTTTAAAACTCTATAGAATGTTTTAGGATTAAAAAATTACACCCAACAGGAATACCTTGATTATTACTTAGTCAAAGATAATTAATACCCCACCGGTATATATTTGTGTATTTAGGTATGGGATAGTTTTATGAGTTGCCACTTGGAGGCTGCCAAAGTAATAGCATTGCTTCATTTTATGTCAATGTATTTAAGCAGATACACTGATAATGCTCCAGTGAGATCAAGTTAAATTGGGCCCCCAAGCTAGGGTAGGAACCATCACCTTCTTCCAGAGCCAAAAAAATTAGTTATTTTGCACTGTTGGCTAAAGCAAGTAACAAGTTGCCTACAGGGTGGATAAAAATCAATGATGTTGCACTGGTTGCATACTGTGACAAATCTTTATTTCTATGTTTTTCTTCCATATGTAATGTAAATGCCTTGATTTGAACCTCAAAATAAAAAAATAAAAAAAATAAAAAATCAATGATGTTGATTAAAATAAGATTTATTTTTTTTTTAAATAAAATGCTTTTTGGTGAAAAATCTTTCTAAACATAGTTTATATTTAACAAAAAAAATACCAAAAGGTAGTGAGAGTGGTGCTTATACAAGGAATACGCTGGGGAAAAAAGGAATAAATAATAAAAGATGTATGATAAAAATGTATATTTTAATATAATGAATTTATTGATATAACATATGTAATTAATGTTTCATATAAAACGAATTCAGATATAAACCATCTAATAATGTCTAAAAATTGTGGCCACAATATAATCTATTTAAAAATACACAGAATACACAAAAAATAAAGCAGACTGTTAGATATTTCTTGTCTTGAAAGGCTATAGTAGCAGTAGATATGGTTGCTACAATATTCACAATTGCTAAATCTATTCAGAGCGCTAAACTAGCAAACAGAATCTAGCAGTATCTGTCGAACAATATATGTAATGTCCAGATGAATGAAATATCCTGATTGTGTCAAACAGTATATGTCATCTGTAATGAAGTATCCTGATAATGTCAAACAATATATGTCAAACAGTATATGTAAACATCATATGTCAAAAAATATATACAATTGTAAGTTAGGCTCAAAGGTCTCAATAAAGTTCAACGCATTCAAAGTACTCCGAGGTACTGTGCGTAAGCTGTCTGTTAAACTGTTTGTTACCTCGATTTGAAGAGTGCGCACACTGATGAATAAGAATTATTATCCAGGGAACAGAAAAAGTAATATATAATGTTTTATCCTGGTTCCTGGCGTGGGGCTGAAAAACAAGTCTTACCGGACCCTTGAATTGTGAGTTACCAGTCCGAGAGGAGATGTCGATTTCAGTGGCTGTTCCTGTGTCAGCGGATTGTTACAGCCGTAGATTTTACTCACATGCTCCTCGGTAACCTATCAGGTAGCCGGATTTGTCAAGCCATGAAATTCAAATGATCTGTCTGTCTTCGTTCCAAATTATGAATCTATCTAAATCGATAGATATTTGTAATCTGTTTTGCAATATTTCAGGGAGTCACTTCTAAGCGTTTCGGCTCTCCATCTAGCCTTTATCAAGATGACTCCATTTTGTTTTTGCTGGTAATTTATACCCGTTAGGTCTGATTCAAAATTTGACAATAGCCTGAACTTAAAGTGGTAGAAGCATAATTTAATAGCAACATATAAAACTATATACATTCATCTCTTCATAGCTTAACCTAAACCAACAGTTTGACTACTATATATTTCAATATCATAAAAATCAAATTAATATTATAATATTAAAAACTCCCTACTTATAAAAAGGTATGTCTATTGTTAAGATGCAACTTACATAAAGTGGTATAAATGATATAAAACTTAAAAGCAGTGTTTTGATGAAATAGAGCTTTCTAGTAACTTTAAAAATGACTTATAGTTTCTATTTATTCAATAGATAAATTAATTATATAAAATAAACAATTTAAAAAATACTATTTTAATTGTTTTAAAATAAGCCCAATTCAATATATATATATATATATATATATATATATATATATATATATATATATATATATATATATATATATATATATATATATTGTTTCATTTAGATAAAAAATTCTTTTAAAACATAGTATTAGTGATCAATTAAAAAAAGTAAAAAAGTAATATCAAAATTATTAAATGAAGGGGTTTAAATCAAGTTCAGCATTCAGTCCTCTTGGGGTTAGGGAGTTGAAGTTCACTATGGGTTCTGCTTCAGTATACAAGAGGTCTTTAGTTTTATTTCCACCTTTATGGGGAATTACTTTCTTTAAACCCCAATATACGAACCCATCTGTTTTTTGATTATGATGATTAGTTTATATTTAAGGTACATTATAATCCAAAGGTTATTCATCCTAAAATTAGGATTAGTTTTAATTATGTAGCATACGGCTACTGTATATTCATGGCTGTAATGTTTAATTTGTTTGGTAAAATAATTCCATTAATCTATTCACAATGTCATGCTCTCCCAGAGGTTTTTGTAAAATTATTTGGGGGATTTTTTTTCTGTCTAGAAGATAGTATCACACATTCTTGGTTTTGCAGTTCTCAAAACTGTGAATTTGTGTCTGCAGAAATCACATACCCTCTTCTTCACAACAAAATTTTCATAAAACAAACATACAAAGTTGAGAAATAAACCTTAAAGTGAAAGTAAATCCTAGCATTTTACAAACGCTAGGATTGACTATTGAAACAAATAAAGGTGACTTTTATTCATGAAGTATCAGATACTTCATGCAGAAAGCTCCTTTATTTGTTTCCATCGATCGTCGTTCTGAGCTGCTAAGGAAGCCCACGGCAGCAAAAAAATTTTTTTTCTAAGAGGTGAAGTTTTCATCTCTTAGCAAATAGCTGTGCGGTAAATCCAGCTCCGAAGGGCGCCAAGCCGGATTTACCGCACGGCTATTGGCTAAGAGGTGAAAACGTCAACTCTCAATCAAAACAGCAAACTGCCGTGGGCTTCCTTAGCAGCTCAGAACGGCGATCAGTTGAAACAAATAAAGGAGCTTTCTGCATGAAGTATGTTATACTTCAACAATGAAAGTCCCCTTTATTACCGCACGGCTATTGGCTAAGAGGTGAAAACGTCACCTTTGAAGCAAAACAGCGATCTGCTGTGGGCTTCCTTAGCAGCTCAAAACGGCGATCGGTTGAAACAAAGGAGCTTTCTGCATAAAGTATCTTATACTTCATGAAGTCCTTTGTTTTAATAGTCAATCCTAGTTTTTCAAAAATTCTAGGGTTGACTTTCACTTTAAAGAAACAGAAACCCCAAATGTTTTCTTTCATAATTCAGATAGAGCATACAATTTTCAGATTTAAAATTTACTTCTTTTATCAAATTTGCTTCATTTTCTTGATATCCTCTGTTGAAGGAGAGCAATGTTCCACATGGAACTAGATGAACACATTGGGTGAGCCAATGACAACCAGCTAGCTCACATTAGTACATTGCTCTGATCCAACTATGAATGCTTTTCAACAATGGATACTGAGAAAATGAAGCAAATGAGAGGATTGGAAATCAGTAAAAATGAGATATAATGTTATTGTTTTTGTTACACAAAGCTATTTAAATTCTTGTTTATTAAGGTAATCATTATTTTCTCCTTGTAATAAAGTACAGCTGAAACGATCAATTATGAACCTTTTAAACCGGAGATAGTTCACCTCCCAATAATTTCATCCATTTCAATAATTTAAATATAATCCAAATTGCCTCTGAATTCAAATTCAGTTTAGGGGATAGATTAGCTTGGAAAATTTAGACATCTTTGCAATTGATAGTAAAAGTCAGCACACAGTAAACAAGAATATTTCTGATGTACTTTTCATTATTAATTCATAATTATACTTATAATCTGACAGGGTTTTATGGTTTGACCTAAAGCAAACAAAATACTGACAGTTTTTTGGGACTTATCATATCCAGTATATGGTCTTGTTGACTTGTTGCTTGTTGTATACTTTGTTATTTAATTATCTGGGATACCTAAACGAAACTTTACAAATATAGCCCACCTATATAGGACAATTCCATGTAATTTTAATTTCAATTAGCTATGGACTTTGATTTATAAGGATGCAGTGACTTTTAAATCACCCAATTGTTAATGATTATTGTAAATTATGTAACAATATGTAGTAAAAATATTTTAAGATGAAAAAAAAAAGTGTTTTGTTACTTTGCTGTAAATATACAGTAAAGGCCTCCTAGAACAATCGCTCTGAGTTCTCCTATTAGTGCAGAGACTAGGGTTGCCACCCGTCCCTTAAAATACAGAACACTTATGAGTTACACATTCTGCAGGGAGGAATATGATTAGTGCTGTCCAGAAACACAATACATGTTCCTCCCTGCACACCCTGCATCATGTGTCCAGGAAAACATGGCTGAGGTGGCAACCCTACCCGAGACTAACCGTTCTTGCACTCTATAAGACAAGAGTGTCAAATTGAATTTGTTTACAGATGCACACCTTTAGTATCGCACCTTGCCAACCCTTTCTTATTTTAAGGGATCTCCCTTATTTGCCCAAACGTTTTTATAGTTTCCTAGGCTACGTTATTTATCTGCTCTTAGAATATTTTTCTCTCTTCTTTTCTACAAGTAAAATCTGCATTTCAAGAATTTAATATTGTACTCTTGCATGTTTGCTACATATAACAATTCACATACTACAACAACATTATTAACGCTACCAGTAAACATGATCTCCCACAGTCAAATGGAAAAAATCATAGATGAACTTTTTATATCCAGTCCCCACTCCAATAAAAAAAGCAAATGTGAATCACATAGATAACACTATTCAAATTAATCATTGAGATTACATTTTGCTGTAAAAATAAATTGAATATGTACAAAGTAAGCTATTATAGAAATTATATACACTAAGAGAAAGCCGCATAGTTAACTTAAAGTTAACCCCTTAACGACAGTACAGGGTACGTCGCTGGTCTTTCTATGGAGATTGCTTTTCTCATTGCGCGGTCTCAAGGTCAGTGGTGAGACCGCACTATTTTTAGAAGCCAGCAGGAAGGAGGGTGTAACAAAGCGGTCTTGCCGCTAGTGGCAAGACACGCGCTATTATAAACAAACTATCCCTTAATGATCAGCAATGTACAGGGTACGTCACAGCCATTAAGAGGTTGAAGAAAAAGCACTGTATATAATTTGTTTGTTTAATCCATAAAGTGTCACTCCATTAAAGGGACTTTTTCTTGCATGATCAATGTTCCAACTTACTAATTATCTAATTTACTTGGTTATCTTGTATCCTTTGTTGAAAAGCATACCTAGATAGGCTCTTGAGCAGCAGTGCTTTACTGGGATGTAGCTGCTGATTGGTGGCTGCACATACATGCCCTTTTCCACTAGCTCTTTAATGTGTTCAGCAAGTTCCCAGTAGTGCATTGCTGCTCCTGAAACAAAGGGAATCAAAAGAACATAGTAAATGGGAAAGTTGTTTAAAATTGTATGCTCTATCTCACTGGTTTTCACACCACAGACCTCCCTAACAGGCCAGATTTTCAGGTTATCTGAACTTGAGCACAGGTGGAATAATCAGCTGATTAGTAAACATGGATATTTTACCTGCTCTCACCCAAGGTAATCCTGAAAACCTGGCCTGTCAGGGAGGCTTGAAGACAGGTTTGAAAACCTGTGCCCTATCTGAATCATGAAAGAAAATGTTTGGGTTTCATGTCCCTTTAAGCCTAAAACTCCAATAAACGTTCCTCCACTTATACAACTTTACACAGTAAAACAATTGATTTAATATGTGTGTGTTATTTATATTTCATTAAAAATAGAAAAAATATTATGTAATATAAGTGTGCAGAAACATTTTATTAATTTTAAGGAACTCTGAACCCAAATTTTTTCTTTTATAATTCAGATAGAGCATGCAATTTTAAGCAACTTTCTAATTTACTCCTATTATCAATTTTTCTTCGTTCTCTTGCTATCAAAGGTATCTAAGCTTTTTTTTGGTTTCAGTACTCTGGACAGCACTTTTTTATTGGAGGATGAATTTACCCACCAATCAGCAAGGACAACCCAGGTTGTTCACCAAAAATGGGCCGGCATCTAAACTTACATTCTTGCATTCCAAATAAAGATACCAAGAGAATGAAGAAAATTTGATAATAGGAGTAAATTAGAAAGTTACTTAAAATTTCATGCTCAATCTGAATCACGAAAGAAAATTTTTGGGTACAGTGTCCCTTTAATAGAAACAAAAATCAACTTAACCAATCAATTTAATTTTATTGAACATACAACTATACAATTTCATTGGGAATCGTACAGACTTTTGTTGCAAACACACCCATTTGTGAAACGGTACTCACTATTTCTTACAAAATCTATAAATAATTCAAACAGTCAATTAAAGAAACAAAACAAATACACTTTTACATTTTGAATAAGAGACCTGTGTAGAATC
Organism: Bombina bombina; assembly: GCF_027579735.1. Classification (NCBI taxonomy): domain Eukaryota; kingdom Metazoa; phylum Chordata; class Amphibia; order Anura; family Bombinatoridae; genus Bombina; species Bombina bombina. Next base: position 272,974,389 of record NC_069499.1, read on the forward strand.
AGGTCAGTATTGAGACTTCCCTAAAAAGTTTAAAAAAGAATCTGACAATTACACTTGCCCTCAGAATGTTTATACTAGACTCAAGTCCCACTCATTTGACAAATTTTGCATCAAGACTCAATCTGCATAGGTTCACAAAGAATTTTACCACTGTAACATTTATGCACAGTAAAAAAAAAACTTCCAAACAAAACTGATAAAATTATGTTTACAGTCATAATTCAGCACAAGCTCACAATCAATGATTATATAGCCACTATAATGTGTTCATATCTGCTAATCACACAAATTAAATGCAGTCACATTGATAAATTTGATTTGGATTCAAATTTCAAAATAACAATGATCTTTAAAACTGTAACCCACTTCACTTCAAAATTTGAACTAAATATAATGTTGAATAGGTACATTCTTAAAAATCTGGCTCTAAATTCCCCTCTAAATTAAATAATTGAATTAAAGGGACAGTCTACACCAGAATTTTTATTGTTTTATAAGATAGATAATCCCTTTATTACCCATTCCCCAGTTTTACACAACCAGCAAAGTTATATTAATGTACTTTTTACCTCTGTGATTACCTTGTATCTAAGCATCTATTGACAGCCCCCTAATCACGACATTTTATTTATTATCTATTCGCAGTGCTTGACAAATATGTTTAAAAATTAGGAGCCAATAAGAATATTTAGGAACCAGACAGTTGGATTTGTATATAGATATATGGAGAATAACCCAAAAAGTTAGGAGCCAGGGGTAAAATTCTAGGAGCCAGTGGCTCCCAGGCTCCTGGGTTTGTCGAGCCCTGATCTATTGACTTGCATTTTAGCCAATTAGTGCAGTGTCTGCCACAAGCCACGGGCATGATCACAATGTTATCTATATGGCTCACATGAACTAGCCCTCCTCAGTTGTGAAAAGCAAATAAAAAAGCATGTGATAAGAGGTGGCCTTCAAGGGCTTAGAAATTATCCTATGATCCTAAATAGGTTTAGCTTTCAACTACGAATACCAAGAGAACAAAGCATACTTGATGATAAAAGTAAATTAGAAAGTAGTTTAAAATTACATGCCATGTCCTATCTGAATCATCCCTTTAATTAATATGAAACAACATTACATAGTGCATTTGTTATCTAGTTTGCTTGCTTTTGCTATAAATAGTGTGCTTGTCCCACGCTCCACAGAGACCAGTAGCTAAATTCTGTATCTTAAGAATGTTACATATTCCCAGACTGCGCAGAGATTGATTAAGACAATATACAAATTAAAAACAACAAAACCATAAAAATGTGACTGAAATAGGGGGCACTGGTGTGCACAACAGTCTTTAGTATATAAAGGGCTAGATTTATCAACCCTGAGGCGTACAGGGGCGCATATACGCGCCCCTGTACGCCTCAGCTCGCCTGTGGCGGGGCGCAATTACCTGCAGGTAATTAACATTGCACACGAGCGCAATTTTGCGCTTGCGTGCAATCCTGCCCCCTGGACCGAGGAGATTGAATTTCGTCAGAATAGATGTGGCGAAGATGTTAGGGAAGCAGCGGTCTGGTGACCGCTGCTTGATAAATCGCGGACCGCTGCTTGATAAATCGCGGCGAGCAAGTTCTTGTGAGAACTTGCTGCCGCAGGGGCTTGATAAATCTAGCCCAAAATGTACAAAAAGACATCTCCCCACTATTTCCTCCCACCAAGGCAGGCAGCTCGCTCAGGACCAGATGGGCATCTCAGTCAGTACATACAAACAGGCTTCATAAATCTTGGATCTTCAATTGATTACATTCAATCACACCCAGGCATATAAAACAAACATATAAATCTTCCAGTGAAAAAAAGAATTTAAAAACTTTAATGAAAAACTCATGCAAGAGTGTATTACAAGCACTGCAAGCGATCCGTTTATCTACCCTTAAATGGCGGTTCCATCAGGCTTGTTATTCAAACATTAAAACAATCATTAAAAATCACTGCTGACAAATCAGAATCTCCCAATAAAATCATATGACAAAATATTACATCATATAACTAATCCCATCATCCTATTTATTAAACCTTCCCAGGCAGCCCCTTCTTTAAAGGGACAGTACACTGTAAAATGGTTTTTATATTAATGTATTGTCAACGAGTTGTTATACCAGCTGCAGAGTATAGAATGTATAGAAAATTGCATTTTCAGGTTTATTAGTGTACATGAAGTAGCTGGTTTTGTGCTTTTAAACCACAGCCTATTACAATGGGTTGAGCTTCAGGTAATATCAGACCTCATTATGTTATCACTTTGTGTACGCACACTTGTTTCCTTATCTTATATTTGTCTGGAAAACTAAAGCTCAATGCATAGAGAGAACAATGGAAAATTATAATTTTATTACTTAACTATCCTGCATCCCACTGTGGGTTTAATTACCTCTGCTGACTTTGTTTATTTAGGCTATTCAATAGCTGAGACTCCAGTATCAAAACTTTCAGTATAGGTTGGGAAACCACAAGCTAAAGCAGCTATTTCAAAGGCCAAAATAGGGTTAAAGTAGCTACTTGTAAACAATTTAATATACTCCAGCAGGTAAAATGGATCATTGGGAACAGTTTAAATGGGAGAACATTTTTGGGTGAACTGTCCCTTTAAGGCCATAACAGTGACAATATGATAGGCGAAAATGAAAGTTTAATTGAAGACATATTGGCTGTGCTTCTGTACTTGTTGGACTTATAAACACTTTTAAAACATTTATTTTATATGTGGATAGCTTGCAATTCACCACTTAATTGACCATATACAGTATACTATTTATATATACAAACAAATGACCCTTTAACGTAAAACAAATTTAGGCAACAGCATGTAGCGCCTCCATTCATTCTCAAAACAATCTGTTGTTTCATGGTACAAGACCTAAACTATACAGGCTAAAAAGGCAGAGCTTGGTGCACCCATTAATAGGCTCTGGGTGATTAGGGGGCAGTGCTGGACTGACCCATGAGGGTTTGGACATTCCTCAGGGGTGGAACTGCCTTTGGTCCTCCAGGTACAGTGACACCAAGGTCCAAGTGCTGGGGGAGCCCAAAGCAACCAGTCTATACATAGGCATGTGCAGAAAGTGTACACTCCTAATGCAGGGGAGCCTTTTTATTAGTACAGGTTGACAGTCTATCTATCTATCTATCTATCTATCTATCTATCTATCTATCTATCTCCCTAAATGTCTTTCTGGTCTGTCAAACCATCTATCCTCAGAAAACTATTATATAGAGCAGCATGTATAGTATTACTATTGCTTACTACTTAAAGGGACAGTATACTATAAAATATTTTTCCCTTAATGTGTTTCTTATTATTTTTTCCCCCCAGCTGCAGAGTATAAATGTATGAGATTTGCTTTTTAAGGCTTATTTGTGTATATGAATTAGCTGATTTTGTGTTTTGAAGCCACGACCTAATAAAATGAGTTGAGCTTTCTCATTACTTTATCACATTGTGTACATATACATGCTTCTTTATCTTATATCTGTCCATAAAACAATCACCAATACTTGGAGAAAACAATGGAAAAATAACATTTTATTACCTTATCGCTTCTATAACCCACTGGGAGTGTAGTAATCTCTTCTACTGGCTGTGTTAACATAGCTTGGCCTTGAGGCCAAAAACTTTCAGGATCGGTGGAAAAACCACAGGCTAAATCAACTATTTCAAATGCCAATATAAGGGTAATGGAAATACTTGTAAACAATTTAATACACTCCAGCAGGTAAAGGGGATCATTGGGAACAAATTAAAGGGGGGAATATTTTTGAATAAACTGTCACTTTAATTAACTTTGGGGTGGCCAAAAAAAACCTCACTCTGCACCAGGTGCCTCTGTTGAGTAGGTCTGACACTGGCATTCCTGCATAGAGAAATGTGTGTACCAAAATGGGCTTGGGTACATTCAGTTTTTATTACAAAATGAAATGTGAATAGCAGAAGAAGGGCAGGACAGACAAACGTCCAACCTGCCTACACGATGAAGAACAGTTGGGAGTTCTGAGACAATAATACATGGAAGGTTTTTATAATCCATATATATTAGTATGTCATTTGTTTCAAATTAAACCTAATTCATCAAATACATCTGTGGATTGCTATAATAAATAAGAATGAAATATGGAATTTCCATAACATTTGACAATTACCACAAAATTGGATATTTTAAAGTAAAAAAAGTGTGATGGTTTTGTCCAAAAATTCTGTTCACAATTATATTCTAAGATTCTATAATAATCTGTGGGAAATGGATTGCTATAAAATATTACTGGGAGGAAAATAAACCATTGTCGCTAAGTGCCTTGTTCTTAAAAAAACAAACAAAAGAAATTAATATGTTTTGTTGCGTTCACAGATGTTATTATAGTAGGCTGTTAAAGGGACATGTAACCATTTTAAACAAAATGTATTTTTATTATTAAATGATCTTGGTATGTTTTGTTGTAAGCAGGGTTGTAAGCTCAGGAAAGTAGACATGCCTGGAGCAATATATGGCAGCAGTTTTGCAAGAATGTTATCCATATGCAAGATCACTATTTGGAAGCAATATTTCCTGCCATATTATAGTGCTCTAGACCAGTGCTTGACAAATCTGTTTAAAAATTAGTAGCCAGTAAGAATATTTAGGAGCCAGGCATATTTTTAGGAGCCAGACAGTTGGATTTGTATATAGATATATGGAGAATAATCCATAAATTTTGGAGCCAGGGGTAAAATTCTAGGAGCCAGTGGCTCCCAGGCTCCTGGGTTTGTCGAGCCCTGCTCTAGACACTTACCTAGGTATCTCTTCAACAAAGAATATAATGGGAACAAAGCAAATTTGATAATAGAGGTGAATTGGAAACTTATTTTAAATTGTATCGAAAATGTATGCTGTGAAGAAAATGAATCAAATGATTGTTAGGCAAACTTTGCAATTTCTCCAGTGTGGATTCGGGGTATGTAATTTTGTTGGTTTTATTTGTTGAGAAAATCTAACAATATGATTATTTATAAAAAAAATGTAATGCTTTTTGCCATTGAACATACACACTCAGGTCATTTTAAAGCAAGGCAAAGTTTATTTGACGTTTCGGGGGAATGCTCACTACATTACACAGCACTGAGGAATGGGAGAGAGCATTCTCTGAAATGTCAAATAAAGCTTGCCCTTGTTTTATAAATACCTGCAGATTTATGTAAATGATCTCATCCAACACACAGGCAAGTAAACCATATGGTATATTATATGATACTGGGTATAAAGCAAACCTCTCTTACAGTAGAGTGCCCAATTTCACAATAATTCATAATAATGAGTAGCGGTATATAATGACACTGATCATGGTAAAAAAATAAAAATACAGCAATATAAAATAAAGTAACAAACAAATAAATGAAAGAGGAGGAGGGCCCAACTCCAAAGGTCTCACACTACATTATATATATATATATATATATATATATATATATATATATATATATATATATATATATATATATATATTTAATTTGTTGTGCCACCTTGGGTACCTGTGCCATAGGTTTGCCATCCCTGTACTAAGCAGCTGTTAGTAAATGAGTAAAGCTATTATAACTGTTGCTCCTATATATGAGGATTGGATTATGAATAAAGTGAGATGGCTGTTATAACAAGGGAGTAGATCTGTGTGTTGGTGCTTAGTCTAATGGATCCTTCTAGCAGACTATGTTTGATTATTTTTGTTTTGTTATTTCCGTTTATTGTTTTGTTAATTGCATGATATATTTATTCTACGTGATAGAATAGAAAAACAGTGGTCTTACGTGAGTGGTTATTAAATATTGGGAGTTCTGTAAATGGAAGCAGATATTATACCAGTAAGTTCTTTGCAAATTCTAATCAGAGAAATTATTATAGGGGTCATTTACATAAAAAGAGACTACCATAGCAGGAATCCAGTTTAAGGGGGTAGTTTATACTGTAAAGCAAGTCAGTTAGTAAAATATGGTTCTTAAAAGATTATTGTTGGCAAAGTAAAAGTTGGGTTAACATACTATTGTGTCCTGTGAATGAAATGAAGTTATAATTAGCATTATTATTGTTGTTGTTATAGTATTTCCTATACATAAAGGAATTCTTAATTTGTGTAAACAGACAACAGGTGGTCCAGTACATTTAATTAAATGCAGGTATAAAAGATATTTTATATATATATATATATATATATATATATATATATATATATATATATATATATATATATATATATATATATATATATATATATATATATATATATATATATATATACAGATAGAGAGCACTCTCACTTTCAAAATCCTAATGCCAGGGTGCCAGCAGGTAAATATACACGTTGGAGGAAGGCACTCACTGGTCTTTTCATCAAAAAAACTTTATTTAGCGTGACGTTTCGGGGACACACTCTGAGGAAGGGGAGTGTGTCCCCGAAACGTCACGCTAAATAAAGTTTTTTTGATGAAAAGACCAGTGAGTGCCTTCCTCCATCGTGTGTATATATATATATATATATATATATATATATATATATATATATATATATATATATATATATATATATATATATATATATATATATATATATTTGTGTGTGTGTGTGTGTGTGTGTTGGAAGTTATAGAAGTTATTAGAATAGAGAGTCTGTAATGCATATGCTTTAGAAAGAGGGATGCTATGTGCTTGGACTTATAAAAAGGTGCTGTGAATACAAAATTACATTGGAACCTTTTTCATCAGTATAAGATTTTTTTTTTATAATAAATGAAGGGAAATGTGGGTCTTGTCTATAAGGAAACTATTATCATAGGAAGAACTATGCATTTTTGGGTTACTATAAAAAGCAATACTGTATGTGCTGGGGTATCTTACAAAAAGGAGATCTTAATGAAGATGTTACAGGAGGGGTGTTGTACATTACAAAGAAGTTATGTTAAATAATGTCATACTGGCTAAGGGACCTGTGTTATTATAATGAGTTGTGTAAAATGGCTATTTGGTGTTAGTGTAGAGGATTCTATGAACAAAAAGTTATAATCAGTTATTATAGAGGGTCTATTTAAAAGTTTGACAGGTTTCCATGTATAATATGGAGGGTTTATTATAGCAGCGTGACTGTAATATACATTAGATTATTATTGTAGGTGATTATTGAGATGGAGTCGTGGACATAAGACACAATAGAATTACTATTACACGGTCGTTTAGAGATTGTTAGAGGTTTCTAGGCTACTGAGCATATGGGATGTTATTGTTTTACATAAAGTAAATGAGGAGGGAGATTCTCATTTGCACTGAGAATAGAGGCTAATCAGCCATTACAGCGATTACATTTACCTGGGGCTACAACAGAGAACAGGGATTAGGGATATTTTTAAAAGGACCTAGGATAAGGGAGGCGGGGGCAACTCTCCCAGGGGCTCCCTCCTTCCTCCCGGTACTCACCGCCCCAGGGCTGGTCCTTGCCGGGGCTTTGCTGGATGCTGCCGGGCGAGGCTTGCTCTCCTGCCACAAATAGTAGAAGGTTCCCAGGATCCAAGCGACAGTCAGAACCGCTATGGCGTTAGCCCTGATCCGCCTCATGCTGCAGGATCGAGGGAGGGTGGAATAGCAGCAGCTCCTTATCCTGTACTGCACCTCCTCCCTCTATCTCCTCTCCCTCCTCCTCCCCCTCTATCTGTCCTTCTCTTCCACCACTACCCCATCTGTTATTCTCCCCTCCTCCCTGTGTCGCCTCTCTCTCCACCTCCCTCTATGTACCTCTTTCTCACCACTACCCCCATCTGTTCCCTACGCTGCTTTCCCTTCTAACCATTTTCTCATTCCTCATCTGTCATCTCCACTTCATTTCCCTGTTATTCTTGTCCCTTTACACTCCCGCTGTCCTTTTCTCCCTCTATGTTCTTGTCTTTCCTTCTCATCTATTTCTCCTTCTTTAGATTATTCTGCTCATCATTCGTCCTTCTCCCCCATGTCCTCTTCCCTTAATCAGTTAGGTCTAGCACTGCCTGTTCTTTCCCTCCTCTCCCAGTAGCTCTACCTATTCCTTTTAATCTCTACATCTTGTTTTCTCTCCCTTTTCCTCTGTCCTGTTATCCTCATCTCCCTTTAGTTGTTCACCCCTCTTCCATATCACATTATGTTTCTCTATCTCATCATGTTGTTGACTCTTCCTTCTCATCTACATATATCCTATTTTCCACTTTCTCTATCAGTCTTATAGTTAATCCCCATCTGTCCTTTTCCCTTTACCATCTGTCTTTACCTTCTTCATTTTCCCAATATCGTTCTAACAACCTTAATTTGCTTCATTTACTTTATTCTGTCAGGTTTCCTTCTACTTGTTCTCTCACAGATCATTATTTTCCTACTTTACTGTAAATTGTATCTTTTGAACAACTTGCTCTACCTGGCTTCATCATTTATCTGCCCTTCTCTTTTCCCTGAGTAGATTTTTATTATATAATTAGTTTATATTCTCTTCCTTCTCCATTAATTTCCATTCTCCTGTCTATTTGCTGTTATTCACCATCTATACATCCTACTAACCTGTTACCAATATCTGAGCTTCTCTCTTGCTTTCTACAGTTTGCCAGTTTACTTTGTATTCTCTAACCTTGTCTTCTCCATCCTTTATGTTACCAGTGGTGTATTTAGTTTTTGTGCTGCCCTAGGCACTGGAAAATCTGCTGCCTCAAAATTGTAGCACATAGTTTTAGCAATTCTTTATTATACGTGTAGGGCATGGGGCTGCACCCCCACCAAAGAGGGATCACTGATTATAATCAAATTAACAAACATTTGGAGAGCATATGAATTTAAAGAAATTTTGCAGAACTACCCCTGAAAATTTGCTGCCCCCTAAATCCTGCCTATGCCAAAATATTCCACTAGTCTGAACCTCTTTTCTGTCTTTATCTAGTCTCTCCCCTTCCTTATATTTTCTCTGTATTTCCCTCTTTCTTCTTACCATTATTCCTTTTCACTGTTTAGTTTTTTCCTACTCTATCAGTCAGGAGCATCTCTTTATCCTTCCCCTATCTGTTTTTCTTCTTTGGTCTTTGATTTTCTATGTCCCCCCATTTAGTACTGTAGAGCCCTAAACCTCAAAAGTGCCAGCTGCAATAAATTTGCAAGATTAAAAAAGAATCTATAGGAAAAACTAAAATAAGTAGTGACCCCCAATTCTGTGTGAACTTGATATTTACCTTTGAGGTAAACTTTTTGTTGTGAGCCAATGACAATTGGTATATATATGCAGCCACCAATCGGCAACTAGAAACTAGGTTCTTTGCTGCTCCTGAGCTTACCTATGCAACCCTTTCAGCAAAGGATAACAAGAGAAGGAAGCAAATTAAATAATATAGGTACAATGGAAAGTGATTTAAAATTGTATTCTCTGTCTAAATCATGAATGCTTAAAGGGACACTGTACCCAAATTTTTTCTTTCGTGATTCAGATAGAGCATGACATTTTAAGCAACTTTCTAATTTACTCGTGTTATCAAATTTTCTTCATTCTCTTGATATCTTTATTTGAAATGCAAGAAAGTAAGTTTAGATGCCGGCCCATTTTTGGTGATCAACATGGGTTGTTCTTGCTGATTGGTGGATAAACTCATCCACTAATAAAAAAAGTGCTGTCCAGAGTTCTGAATAAAAAAAAAAGCTTAGGACGCAGGCGAATGGCTGTGCACTGAGTGAGCTCCTAAACCCCTAGACTGACAGACAAATAAAAAATGGCAATATATCTCCCAATTTTTGACACTTTGCAGGGGAAGTGAGTTGTAGATGCCAAACGCTTAATTTAGCAACTCAAAAGCTGACAATAAGGAGTACCGAGGATTTTTCTCTGGAGGAGCTGCGACAGGAGAAGGGAGCGTGTAAATGGCCACCAGCGCTGTTTGCCGCATGCACTAACACTGCCTGAGCATTGTCCCCATATGTCTACCTACCCAGACCTGTTTGCCATCGGCCGCTCACATCGCGGCGGGAGAAGCTGGTAAGCCCGCTCAAGTGATCGCCTCCAAGCCCCCAAGCACACGCACGCGAGAACTGTCACAGCGCACCAGGCCTTGCTGCGCAGCAGAGTAGATAGCGTGTCACAGAAAGAAGAAGGGCCAGAATCTAGCCTGACACACCACGATCACACGATCGTTGCTTTCAATATCCTGTGGCATATTAACACCAGGTTACACACAGTGCAGGGCCACCCTCTCCTCAGCTTATAAGCACATTGGAAAATATGGGAGAATCACGGATCCCCAGTTTAATTTACTTTCTACTCTTGACACAGTTTGATCCCTCTTTTTAATAAAGTGACCTGCCCACTGTCTGCCACTTCACTTTCTCTGATATTATGAATAATAAACTTTGGAAATCTCATTGCTCCCTTCTTTCCATCATTCACGCTACTTCCCTATAATTACTTCAACTTCCATAGACTGTAGTGAAAAAACCCAAAGTCATTTGCTGTGGTCTTGCCTCAGAGTCAGGAAATTCATTATATATCTCTATCAAAAAAACAAACAAAAACAAAATAAAAAAAAATAAAAAAAACAACAACAAAGGGCTCTCTAACAGAGTCATACACAGAGCTGAGCTGCAGGTCCTCTGTTAGAAATATATGAAATAAAATACAGGATAAGAAAACAGTGAGAGAGGGAGAAGAGAGATAAGAGGAGTGCAGGGGAATGAAATTATAAAAATAAAAAAATAATTAAAAAATAAAAATAAATAAAGAGAAAAAAGAATAATAATATTAAAATATCACTTTAATGTGTATGTTGCTGAGTAATGCCTTGTAAAAAGCAGAAAAAGACAGAAAAGCAAACAAACATTGGCGCACTCAATAAATACCTAAAGCCAGCAGAGTGTCCAAGCCCCCCAGCACCTGACATCATGGAGGGTCAAGCACAAATAAAACCACTGCAGCTCCGACGAGCTGAGGCCCCTCAACAACCAATCACCAAGGAAGACCTGCGGCTCCTGTCCTCAAAAGAGGATATAAAGAACGCAGTACAGGAGATGCGGGAGTTGTTCAATGATTTTAGAAAAGACATTAGTGCACTGGACAGTAGGGTCACGCAGGTTGAAACCAACCAATCCACAAATACCACCTCCATCCAGAAAATGGATATAGAGTTGCAAGGGCAGTCAGAGGTCATACAACAACTCTCAGACAAATTAGAGGACCTTGACAACCGAGGCCGTAGGAACAACCTACGTATTAGAGGGGTCTCCGAAACGATCTATCCACCGGCAATTGAAGGATACTTGCAAAGTTTGTTCCGTACCCTGAAGGAAACACCATCCTCCCTGGATATTGCATTAGAACGAGCCCACAGAGCTCTTAGAGCTAGGCCTCCCCCAAAAGCTCCCCCCAGGGACATCATTGTGCGTTTTCTTAACTTTAAAGATAAGGAAGAAATACTTAAATGTGCCCGTACACAGCACCCGGTACGACATGCAGGGGAGGACCTACAGATCTTTTCCGATTTATCACCAACTACGCTTCAAAAGAGAAGAGATCTAAGTCACATAACAACCAAATTGAGAGCACACAAGGTCCAATATAGGTGGGGCTTCCCAGTGTCATTGATAGCCACACATCATAACAAAACCGCTATCTTTAAACCTGGATCTGACATTCAAAAATTCTACACGAGCCTGTCTCTGGAAGAGAACCCCATATCTCAGCGGACCCATGCTGACGATCAAGCGGAATCAGACTAATGAACAAGGCCGCTCAAAGCTACCTGGAGAACCCCCTCGAGAGAGAGGAAGAAGTCCTGAACTTGGACTTTTGTCAGCTTGCCGTTAAGTTAAAAGGCCCGTTTGAGGATCTATATACCTGACCTTAACCACCATATAGATCAATCAATTTGTTTTCAGGAAGGCATGAAGACATATATCTCAGGGTATCATCTCTCATTGTTTCTCACACTGACTTGAATTTTTGACTGTTTGTTCGTCAAATAAACTCCTGGGTACCTCAACTACCTAGGAATAATCTCATAAGTTTTGCTTCCTATGTTTAGTTATATTGTCTATAACTGCTATTGACACTCATTGGAAACCATGATACCAGATGACGGACATTCCAGATCAGTATCCTTTCATTATTGCTCTAACCCACTATTGTTTATTACAGGTTTCAAAACAAAGTTATGCCTTACACTTTAATGTTTTAGTTATGTTATAGCTAAGTTGATGATTGTCAATGTTTGTATATAAGGATCATATGATATTAAGGGGTTCATCATCCCTGCAGCTGCCACCTTTTTGTTAGGAGCCGCACAGGACTGGTTTACAGGGGGGCCCATAGAAGTAATGACACCCATAGGCAGTGAGAAATATGCTCCTGCATTTAACACTAGATTTATTTCCTTTCCCCCTCCTCCTCGGAACACACCGCCCTTAATCCCCCTACTCCCATACTATAAACTGCAACTTATGTATTCTCCACTCCCCTAGCATCCTGTATAGCTGCATATTCCAAGTTATGCCATAAGGCTGTTAATCTTTTAAATGAGACTCTTGTGTTGTCAAGAGTATCTCAACACATTATATTGTCTTAGCCTAGGGGTTGCTACCCCTGCTTTAATTGTTTGTTTATACACTACATCTGTTTACTGATTGCCTGTCTTGTACAGCACTTTATTTGTAGTGTTTTGTTGGATTACTACTGTGTACCAGACACCTTCCCTCTCTTCCCTCCTATTCTGATCTAACTTTCTCTTCGCTTTCCCAGTATCCTTCCCCCCCTTTTTTTTTTTTTTTCTGTCATCATGAAAACTCGAGAGAGTAGGTTTGGTTCTCATGGACTTACTTTTACCACTATAAATGCAAAAGGGCTGAACAGCCCAGGTAAGAGATCTATAGCTTTCAGAGCCTTAAAAAATCTGCATAGTCATATACCTTTTTTTTTCAGGAAACACATTTCCGCAGAGAGCCCAAATGGTTTAATACAGAATACCCAACGGCCCTTTTCGCATCAAGCACATCTAAAAAAGGCCGTGTTGGGATTTTAATACATCACTCCATCCCTTTAAAGATCATGCATACAGAAAAAGATACAGAGGGTAGATACTTAATAATAGTAGGCACCTTATACGACAACCAAGTAACCCTGGCCACAATATATAGCCCGAACACAGACCAACACCTTTTCATGGCCAAAATTTCAAAACTCCTTTTAGACGTAGCAAGAGGCCCTATATTCCTCTCTGGAGATTTCAATCTGTCAATGGACGCACAGCTTGATACCTCCAATGGCTCCACAAGCACCTCTCCAAAAATAACAAAATCAGTGAAAGGCACTCTCTCAAACCTAATGTTGCATGATGTGTGGAGATCACTACATCCCTCGAGTAAGGACTTTACATACTACTCACCTCCACACAATAAATATTCTCGCATTGACTACTTCTTTACTGACACAACTGGCCTAGACATGATCACATCTTGCTCCATAGGCCCCATAACTTGGTCTGACCACGCACCAGTCACCTGCTCTGTTCAATGGCCCGACCTACCCCCAACAGTGTACATTTGGAAACTAGATGACTTCCTACTTGACGATCCCTTGATAAAAATAGAGATAAAGAAATCACTAGCGGACTATTTAATACACAATGAGCCCACTCAAACCTCTCCTGCAATCTGTTGGGAGGCGCACAAATGTGTGATGAGAGGTGAGTTCCTTAAACACAAAGCGCGCCTTAATAAACAACACAGAATCCAACACACCCAACTGAATGAATCCATCACTCAACTAGAAAACCTACACAAGACTAACCCATCTAACACGGAAGTTAAAGAACAACTAGAAGCTAAGAGGAAAGACCTTAATGATCTTCTGAGAAAAGAATTCCAACGTAGACAATTACACACAAAACAACAATATTATGAGGGGGGGGGGAACAAGCCAGGGAAATTGTTAGCAAGAACAATCCGTAGAAAACAACTAAAAACGCATATACATTTTTTACAAGGCCATGACGAAACTACATTAAAGAGCAGTGCACAAATCGCTAATTCTTTTCACTCATATTACAAAACGCTGTACAACATAACAGATGGGATCAACACTGAGGACAATACTTCAGACACTCTGCATAGACTACAAAAGATAGACCAATATTTGACGGCATTGGGTTTACCACAATTAGAATCAGAGCATAAAGACAGACTAGATGCACCCATTTCAGAGGAGGAACTCGCTCGGGCTATAAAAGATTTTCCTAATGGGAAGAGCCCAGGCCCAGATGGCTTTTCCCCCAAATATTATAAACTTTTTGCCAAATCCCTGAGCCCTATGTTACTCCATCTCTTCAATAGCCTGATTGCCACTCCCACACTTACAAGCTCGATGCTAGAAGCTCATATCGCGGTCATCCCTAAACCGGGAAGGTCCCCAACGTCCCCTGCAAATTTTAGGCCCATCTCCTTACTCAATATGGACATAAAAATTCTAGCTAAAATACTAGCAAACCGCCTTAATAAATACCTCCCGAATCTGATCTCCACCGACCAATTTGGGTTTGTTCCGGGCCGAGAGGCGCGGGATAATACCAACAAAATAATACAACTAATAAACCACGCGCAAGTGAAAGATATCCCTATGGCGCTTTTTGCGACCGACGCGGAAAAAGCCTTCAATCGTGTCGACTGGCTTTTCCTACGGCAAACTATGAAAGCAATGAATTTTGGCGATTCCTTTATCAATATGACTTTTGCGCTATACTCGTCCCCAAATGCACGTGTTAGGATAAATGGCACCCTTTCTGATGCGTTCCCCATATCAAACGGGACAAGACAGGGGTGCCCCCTCTCCCCGTTACTCTTTGCCCTATCAATAGAAGCGCTTGCACATAAAGTTAGAAAAAATCCAAACATTACAGGTATACAGATTGGCGAATCAGAGTACAAACAGGCACTTTATGCTGATGATGTTTTATATACCCTATCGAACATTGACACCTCGATCCCCGAACTTTTGAAAGAGATCACAGAATATGGTTCGCTCTCAAATTTTCACCTTAACATTACAAAATCAGAACTCCTCAACATCAATGCAGCACAAGAACATATCCACTCCTTAGCATCAGAATTTAAAATCCCAATAGCATCTACTAAACTTAAATATCTTGGTATATACCTTTCGGCGAACCCTCAAAACCTCTTTACACACAATTATTTGTCTTTGAGGAATGATATTATTAATGATTTGTCCTCTTGGAGAAATAAATCTTTGTCTTGGTTGGGGAAAATAGGAATCATCAAAATGAATATACTTCCTCGCATTTTATATGTATTACAGACTGTTCCGGTTTCCCTGCCTAAAGACTTTTTGACTCAATTGCAGAGGACTTTGGAGCGGTTTATTTGGTCGGGTACTAAACCTAGAATACCTAGGAAGACATTATATCTTCCCCGGGACAGGGGTGGGCTGGGCTTTCCTGATCTTGCTTTATATCGACGCGCAATACATTTACAGAGACTGACAGAGTGGTCGCACAACACTACACAGAAACAATGGGTCAGATTAGATGGTCAGATCCTTCAACTTCACAATGTAGGCACTCTGGCCTGGGTACCATCGATTAGGCGCCCGAATTTGGTCAGTAAATACCATCTAACATTTGAAACACTCCTTGTATGGGATAGACTTGTGACTTCTAGCACACATCTGTCCTCCTTGGCCTCACCGATGATATCAATTATAGAGAACCCTGAACTGCCTTACTATGCGTTAAGTAAATGCCTATGCACCCCGTACAGTCTAAGAGCAGGTGTTTTACATTTTGCACTAGAAAATGGTAGACTAAGCACGCAACAAACTATGACGGAGCGACATGGAGCACTATTCTCATCTTGGTTGAGATATCATCAGTTAGCACATTTTCTGTCACATCATAGTCACAAAAATAAATTCAATAGGGACCTTACCCCGTTTGAATTGCTGTGCACAAATTCTCAACCCCCTAAAAAACTAATATCAAAGTTATATAAACTACTTTTAATACCCCCTGACGTACCATTACCTTCTTACACTAGAGCCTGGAGTAAAGACCTTAACCATTTGATAGAGGAGGAGGAATGGCTTAAGTCATTCAGATTAATCAGACGCTCCTCTGTCTCTGCTAGAGTACAAGAAATTCAGCTTAAATTACAGACTAGGTGGTATTATACCCCAGCTAGACTGCATCTATTTTTCCGCTCAGCTAATGCTAAGTGTTGGAGAGGTTGCGGAGAAGTAGGTACACTTTTGCACATTTGGTGGACATGTCCGAAGTTGACTAATTACTGGACGTTAGTTTTAACAGAAATATCGAATAGACTGGACCTGAAAATCCTAAATACACCTGAAACAATTCTATCCCTGCATCTTCCTGACAATAAAATAGATCACACTCGTGCCCTTCTCCTGATCATGCTCACAGGCGCTAAAATGCTTATTCCAAAAAAATGGAAAACTAGTGATCCCCCAACACTTGCTGAGTGGTACTCCGCTGTTGAAGACCTTTTGATACTAGAAAGATTACATTACCTTAAGAGCAACCAATTAGCAATGTATGACAGGATGACAGCAGCTTGGAGAGCTGACCCACTGCACTCCACTGCTGTTGAGCGCTGAGCGTTTTTTTTTTTTTTCTTCTTCTTCTTCCCTTTCCTCCTTCTTTACCCCCTTCCTCCTTCTTTACCCCCTTCCTCCTTTCTCTTCTTTATTCATTCCCAATATTTCCCTATTCTAACCTCTCCCCAACACGTTTTTTCTCTATGGTACACGTAGTTAAGTAAAACTCATATATGTAATGTTACTTCATTTTGTGTATAAAACAAAAAATTGTTAATGTAACAAGCTTTTTATTCCTTTGTGTCTAAAGAACGTTGCAGGCTTCCATTTCTTTATGTTTGGATAGTAATTGGATTATGTTCTTACTCTGACAAATATATCTGTACCCTGCGAAATTTTATTGAATAAAGCTTGTTTAAAAAAAAAAAAAAAAAAGAAAGCTTAGATGTCGTCTTTTTAAAATAAAGATAGCAAGAGAACGAAGAAAAATTGATAATCGGAATAAATTAGAAAGTGGCTTAAAATTGCATGCTCTATCTGAATCAGAAAAGAAAAAAAATTGGGTTCAGTGTCCCTTTAATTATGTACAGTATTACTGTACTGTCTCTTTAATAAATCTAGCCCTTTATCTGTCCATCCCTTCCTCTATATCTTATACTATTCTATTTCCATTGCCATCTACCCTGTCCCTCCTCCACCCCTTGCCCTTTATTTATCTCCCCTTGTGTTTTCTTTTCATTCTTTATCCATTTACATGTTCTCCTGTCTCCTCCTTTGGCAGTCCAGGTGCTGTTGCACTTTTCTTAATCCTATAGTCTAACTTTCTCATTATTTGTCTTTAATTTAATCTGCTCTTTCCACAATTTCATCCTGTTCATCACCTTGTCTGTGCACACATACATCTGTTTTAAAACAGTTTTTTTTTTCCTATACTTACTTAATTGGTCTCAAAAATACTGAGGCTTCCAATTATAGTTAACAGTTTTTACTTTTGTATTTACTGCATTTATTTACAATGCAGTGACTCTTAACCCCAGATTATCCTGGGTGCAAAGTTCAGTAGGGAGAGGTCACATATGAATAAAACACAATGCACAAGCTGGCCAGTACTAAACAGTTTGAGATTGTAGAATAAAATGTTTAATTATATGTAGTAAAAACATTACACTATACTTTTATTTTGTTGTCACATTTTCCTATAATTTGACTAGGAAAACTGAAGGCTTTTAAATTCCCCTGATATTCCATAGAGTATTGGGTGTCACCATGTTGTAGTTATTCTAGCTCTAAAAACCTGTCCTTATCTCACATCCCCTGCTGAAGCCATTTAGGGCTAGGTTTATTAAAGCTGAGGCGTACAGGGGTGCGTATATGCGCCCCTGTACGCCTCAGCTCGCCTGTGGCGGGGCGAAAATACCCGCAGGTATTCGGCATTGCACACGAGTGCAATTTTGTGCTTGCGTGCAATCCCGCCCCCTGCCCGCGCACAGCCAATCACGCGCGGGCAGGAGCTGTCTATCTCCTCGGTCTGACTAGACCGATGAGATTGAATTTCGCCACATTAGAGGTGGCAAAGAAGCTAAGGAAGCAGCGGTCTGGTGACCGCTGCTTGATAAATGACGGCGAGCAAGTTCTTGAGAGAACTTGCTGCCGTATGGGCTTAATAAATCTAGCCCTTAGTAACAGTTATAAATGAACTGTGAGCTAGCTAATCAAGTAACTATCTCACATGGTTTAACCCCTTCATGCTGGGGCCAAGTGTTTAACATTGGAACAAAGTTCCAATGTAAACACTTGCTTGAAATATTAAATCACACGATCGTCATTTGATTTCAAGGCTGGGATCGGATCATGGGGGGTTGCCTACAATGCTAAGCACACACCCCCAGTCCGATTTGCCATTGCCTAAAAGGAGGAGGCTGCAGGACGCCAAAAAAGGTAGGACGTTCCATGCTGTCCTAACAGCAATAAAGCTCAGCACTGTTAGGACGGCACGGAATGTCGTAACGGTGTCTAGGGGTTACGGTCCCTTTAATATTGTTATATTCAACACAGCCATTATTTGCGCACTTTAGTAACTATTTTATATCTGTCCCTAATTAAACATTTATCAGGGGATTCTATTTTGAGTTTCATCTCCCTTTAATGCTGAGACCTATCAATCCCTTTGTTGTGGATGAATTCCTTAAACGGACATTACCCTATAAAACTAAATAATTTCTCCATTCTGTTAAAGATTCCATATACAGAATGGTCCACTAGTGTATATTCCAATAGCCCAGCTAACATTCTTACTGAGATAAATCAATCATGGCTGTGGCCGTCTTTCCACTCATTCTGGGGTTAAAGTGTACTATGTACAGCTGAAAAGCTTTTCAAATTTTATTTACACAAAACTCTCCATTAAAGTGTAAGCAAATTTAGTGATGAATATTTTAACTGGATTTCAATCCACCCCCTGGTTAGAAGGGTGTTTAGCAATTTAAATTAATTTCCTTTATCTCTTCAGCACCCTCCCTACTTTTGTTTTAAAGCCAGGTATCATTGAAAAAAAAACGTGCTTGTCCCACACTGCCTAGAGCCTAAAAAGCAAATTCTGTAGCCGAGTTTTTCTTCAAAATGCTGCAAATCAAATACCTGGTTTTGGCAATTTCCAGTAATTTAATAAAAATAAAAAAAAAGATTTTGCTTTTTTGAATAGGGAGCGTGGGACAAATACAATTTTTACATACAAGCAAGAGGTGTTTAATGCCTATTTCTTGCTTTATCAACAACCCATGGTCAATTTAGTTTTATATGAGCTGGAATCAGAGCCACCCTTAACATTTACGAGCTGGAATCAGAGCCACCCTTAACATTTGCGAGCTGGAATCAGAGCCACCCTTAACATTTGCGAGCAGGAATCAGAGCCTTAATATTTGCAGGACCCTGGGCAAGAAAAATGTGTTGGGGCCCTCAGCCCAGCACAATTATTCCCCTTTCCCTCCCTGTATAGGTCACCCCTGGGGCCCTGTCCCAACATTCAGTGTTACCTATATAAAAAATAACACTATATATTACACCTTCTGATTAGACATGTGCGATTTGTTTCGGATCGATTCGGAAATTCGTCCGAATTCGTAAAATTCGGGATTCGGATAGATCCGAATTTCCAAATTAAAATAGTGCTGAATCTACCGAATAAATCCGAATTAGTTCGGATTTATTTGGTAGATTCGGATGGCCATGGATTACACTAGTATTGTACAGTATATTAGGTTATATCACTCTGCTATGGGTTACACCTAATATACAGTACATAATACTAGTCTAATCCCAACTAGCAGTTACCGAAATTCTGAATTTCAGAATCGAACCGAATCCAGCCGAATTTATTCAAATCCGAATGAATCCGAAACGAATCCAAACCGAATTGATTCAAATTTTTCCGAATTCAAATCGATCCAAACTGAAATTCGAAAAAATCTGAATCGATCCGAACCTAATTTTTTAGCCATGCACATATCTACTTCTGATAACATAATCACCTCTTCATAAAATAAATATTCACCTTCTCATAATCTTATCCCTAACATTACGGTATCCCTCAACGCTTGGGGCAATGGGAGGGTGCCCAAAGGGGCAGGCCCTGATGGAGTACATGATCACTAATAATTTTACTTAGTGAGCCTAGTTAAAAATGCCATTCAAGGTAGGGTAGAACTCAAACAAGGCTGCACAAGGGGTCATTTCTGCCCTATAATGAAGTCTGACTCCCACCTCACCTTTTTCCTTCTCACATTATGGGACATAGCATAACTATATGGAAAATCTATGTTACACCAGCTACAAAGATGTATGTTTTTATCAGTATATGCCAAGATGTGGTATTATGCTGCATAATTATATTTAGTTTCCATACATGGATAATGAACCCACAGTGTTGTATAATGATAATTAGCATCTATACTCAGATAATTAACATACTGACAGTTATAATGAAAATAAATAGGCATTTAATCAAGTGAACATGGTGCAGCGTATAGTTCATGGATAATCAACACACTGCACTTCATAAGAAAGTTTAGAATCTATACCAGGCTAATGAAGACACTGCACTAAATAATGATCATTAGTATCTATACTCAGATGAGGATCCCACTTTGCTGTTTAATGATAATTACTGTCTACACCCAGAGAACAAACACACTGCACAGTGATAATTAGTAGCTTCAGTACATAATGAATATACTGCACTTTGTAATGATAATTAGTATTAACATTGTGATAATGAACTCATGGCACTGTATAATGATAGTATTGACACCCAGGTAATGAATATACTGCACTTTATAGTGATAATTAGTTGTATTTACATAGATAATGAACTTACAGTGATGTGTATTGATTCTGGGTCTCTACATTAAAAACAGTCACACAATAATGTATAATAAGAATACAAATAATAAACATATAATCTTTGGTATGTTCCTGAACTGTATAGTGCAGTGTTTCTTCCTACACCATTTGGCTGGTGCTACTGTATGTGTAATGCTAACATCAGAGGGAGAACTGCAGCCAGCGCACAATATGTCCATTCATAGCTGACTCAGAAACAAGCCTCTGCACAAAACACGGCCATGTTCATGTCAAATTGAAGTATAGAAAAAAACATATATTGCAGAGTACAGCTCAAGCTTTAATGTTTTACTCACATGCTTTTATTTTTTTGCATTGGAAATTGGATTGTTGCTTTCAAACACAGAGCTGGTACTGAAATAAGGGACCCTGGGTAGTGTCATGGAAACAAAGAGTTACAAGCAGCAGTCCTGGGTAGTGACACTGACTGACTGAGGGTTCCTGGCTAATTACATGAAAATACAGGTGGCAGTATTGGCTATTTACATGTAAAAACTGTTTCAATTGCAAGTGTAAATTAACCTTTAATGGTTGAAATCCCAGCTGATTGCAAATTGATATAGAATGTCAGCTAATTGTGTGATTTTGAATGGTTAAATTACCTTATTGAGGAATTATTATTATACTTTAGTTATAAAGCACCAACATATTTCACAACGTTGTCCATGGGTACAATTCATTTAAGTAAAACAATACAAATTAAGAAACAAGACAAAATTTGATAAATACAGGAGGAATTGAGGTCCCTATTCCAGTGGGAATTTACAATCTATTGATGGTGGATAATGATCTCAGCAAACCACTATCAACAATATATATATATTTATACACAGAGTTGTTAGATATAGTAAGATATATATATAGTAAGATAAATATAGACAGAGTTGTTAGATATAGTAAGATATATATATATATAGTAAGTTATATATAGACAGAGTTGTTAGATATAGTAAGATATATATATAGTAAGATAAATATAGACAGAGTTGTTAGATATAGTAAGATATATATATAGACAGAGTTGTTAGATATAGTAAGATATATATATATATAGTAAGATATATATAGACAGAGTTGTTAGATATAGTAAGATATATATAGACAGAGTTGTTAGATATAGTAAGGAATAATCAGTAACGTAGAGGGTTAATAAGACAACAGCATATAAAAATCCCATGGTACTTTATATCGCCACCAGGGGTTGACATGAATCTGATTATTTTTCAGAATGTTTCTGTTCTGATGCTGATAGGGACTTTTATCAATACCAGATGTAGGAAATTTAGATGGTCTAAATAATTTTTTTTGTCTATATCTAGCATAGGCTGTAATAAATTGGGCGATTAAAGGGACATGAATGTTTAAAAAGAAAAGCGCATTTTAACATTGCATTATTGCTTGCAGATAGCTATGGGCCAGATTACGAGTGGAGCGCAAAATATCGATTTCGCTAAAGTGATATTTGTGTTCCACTGAGTAATACCAGTGAATGCCAATGTGCGCTGGTATTACGAGTTAGGTGCAATATGAACGCAAAATGTTGCGTTTACATTGTAAGCGAGAGAGCACTTCTATATAGGTCCCAATACACAGCACAGAACCTAAGCACAGCAAAGGGGTTAAGTCGCGCAGCGATAGGCAGAAAAGTGTAAATATATGTATATGCTTATACTGTATACATATATATTTATGTGTTAATATGTGTATATACACATATTAACACATAACTACAGTATATATGTATGTAAGCATATACATATATAATTATGTGTTAATATGTGTACTACATACACATATTAACACATAATTACAGTATATATGTATGTAAGCATATACATATATATTTATGTGTTAATATGTGTATATACACATATTAACACATAACTACAGTATATATGTATGTAAGCATATACATATATATTTAAAGGGAACACACAGTTCCCAAAGACAACAATGTAAAGGCACCTTTCAGTGCTGTTTTTTTTTCCAAACACCCCACACCCGCCACTTTTAACCCTTAGAAACTGCTCCATGCAGTATTTTATTATGGGGGGAAACTACATTTAAAAAACCCAAAAAAACTAAAATACTCTTTATTTTGGGGCCAATTAGGACACTTTTAGAAAATTAACCAGAGATTTGATCTCTGGTTAATTTTCTTAGCACTAATTGCTACCGCAAGCTCGCAGTAGCAATAAACAGACACTTGTAATGGCTGGCTATTTATCACATGCCCGTAAATGGGCACATTTGTCCACCTCTAGATTCCCCTTTTTCCCATAGGGAGACTAAATACACACAGAGAGAAGCACACTCACAGGAACAAACAACCGGCTCAATACCATTGTTAGCCTGTTCTATGGCGATTTACCACCTGGGTGCAACTTCTTTTAGCCCAGTAATGCTTTTCACAGAGTAGAACTTTCCTGTAGTATATCAGTCTGATCCTGCCTATTATGGTCAGTCCAGCGCTGAAATACCAGGCAATTCCTCTCTGAACAAGGAACACAGCAACCCTAGACGATCGTTTCGGCCTTCATTTGGACCTCGTTAGTGAGGTGTAGCCATATTCCTCTAAGCACACTGAGCAAGGAGTCCACGTCTGGATTCCCCTTTTTTTCCATAGAGAGACTTAACATACACAGAGAGAAGCACACTCACAGTAACTAACAACCGGCTTAATACCATTGCTAGCCTGTTCTATGGCGATTTACCACCCGGGTGCAACTTCTTTTAGCCCAGTAATGCTTTTTACAGAGTAGAACTTTCCTGTAGTATATCAGTCTGATCCCGCCTATTATGGTCAGTCCAGCACTGAAATACCAGGCAATTCCTCTCTGAACAAGGAACACAGCACACCCAGACGATCGTTTCGGCCTTCAATGGGCCTCGTCAGTGATGTGTAGCCATATTCCTCTAAGCAATAGAACAAAAGTCCACAATCCGCAAGGTGAAAAAGTTGCAGTTTATGGTGCAAGTGAGGGTAAATCATACATGGCCACACAAAACTTAAGGAAACAACCTACGCGTTTCATGCCTGTAGGGCACTTCATCAGGGATGAGTAAACACTCCCCCTCTCACATCATTTATACAGGTATAAATTTAACTCTTTGTGAAATAGCTTACGTCATTAAATAAACACATAGGTAAAATAGTGTTACAAATTCAAAGAATGTATTGTGTATTTATAGCAGTGATTGGTTTGAGAAAAAACACTAAACTTGGATTGAAAAACAAAGTGTAAATAGCATTGTTAGTGAAAGTGTATATTTAAGGTGAAAAATTACAAAAGGTGTAAACATTAGTTTGCAGTCATAACAACCAATAACTCAGATAGCAACACCGTTTATTATGTATAATCAGAGATTTGTTCCATATCCTAAAGTGTTACTAAAAAAGAAGGGAATTAACCTTCAAATAATATGGATGTACAGATTGTTACATCAGCTAAAAAATAAATTATAAACTATTACTAATAAAGAAATGAAAAGTGAGATGAAGGCATAATATGGGCTGGGCATTTAATTACAAATTGGGAATAATGTTGGAATATAATTAGGAAAACTCAGAAAAAAGTACACGGCCGTGTATATATTGTATAGCTATAGCTCCTAAGCATACACTCTAAAAATAGGAGAAGATATACAAATACAGATATTATACACATATACATCAATAGGGTGTATACTTGATATAGTACAACAAGTTTCAAGCAGATATTATATATATTGTTGTTGTTATTCTTGAATTGAACTACTGTCTCCGTGCCATATTACCAGCAAATCATCTATATAGCGGGGGGGGGGGGGGATTTTATGTTGTTTTTAAATAGATTGGAAGCTGTACATATTTTATTAATCTCAAAAAAATTTAGATACAAATTAGCATATGCTTGTGCAAATTTCACCCAATGGCTGTTCCACATTGTTGCAAGTAAAACTTGCCCTCAAATGAAAAATAATTATGAGTCAGCAGAAGAAAAGCTTTTTCAACAAACTTGATGTACATATTGTCATAATCACTGTAAAATCTGAGCATGTGTGTCAATGCCATCATTCCTTTCTCAGTGATTTTCAACCTTTTTTTTGCTGTGGCACACTTTTTTACATTAAAAAATCCTGCGGCACACCACCATCTCAAAATTTTACAAAATCACACATTGTAGCCTAATACAGCATATATATATACACATATACACACACACACACACACACTGTCATGCCTCCTACAAACTAAGTGTTGCGTGCTGCTGTGTGTAGAGCCAGCACTAGGCACGTGTTGTGGTGGGTGGGGGTTCCTTCCAAGTGTGAATACGGGTCGGGGAGGCGAGCTGCCGCTGCGCAGTTACCCTCAGTTATCATCTCACTCAAAATAAAAAAACGTCCCAGAATAAAAAAACAAGCAAGATTTAAAAAATGTGCCGCGGCACACCTGAGGATCTCTCATGGCACACTAGTGTGCCGCGGCACACTAGTTGAAAAACACTGCCTTTCTCATGTGGAATACACGAGTATAGGGAAGATATGTCTATAGTGAGTAACAGATCATCCTCATTTAATCTTAAACCTTCCATCATAGATAGTATATGCTTAGTATCTCTAATATACCCTGGCCATTTCTTTACAATAGACTGGAGGATAGAATCAGCATATGCCCTTAGCTTTTCCCCTAATGATCCCACCCCCAATATTATCGGTCTTCCTGGTGGGGAATGCACAGTTTTGTGTATTTTAGGTGTTTAAATATAGGGGTTTGGGGGTTATGTTCAAACAGAAATTCAGCTGTATTGACTGTGATCATTCCCTAATACGTATTGAGCTTCATTAACAAAGTTTTTTCCTCTTCATTTTCATTTTCTTTTGTGTTTCTTTGTATCTCTTATATGTCTTTGTATCTCTTATATGTCCCAATGACAGACACAAAAAGATGTAATTTTTCATGAATCCATGAATGTCATTTTGGAGATAGAATAGTGTTTAAGATTTACATATGGTCACATATTCTGTTTGCGTCTTGCTAAATCAGTGTTGTACTTACGAATAATCTATTCCTCTATATTATCTGTGTTTATATTTCCCCATATAACAACAACAATATATATAATATCTGCTTGAAACTTTTTGTTCTATATCAAGTATACACCCTATTGATGTACAGTATATGTGTATAATATCTGTATTTGTATATATTCTCCTATTTTTAGAGTGTATGCTTAGGAGCTGTAGCTATACAATATATACACGGCCGTTTACTTTTTTCTGAGTTTTCCTAATTATATTCCAACATTATTCTCAATTTGTAATTAACTGCCCAGCCCTTATTATGCTTTCATCTCACTTTTCATTTTTTTATTAGTAATAGTTTATAATTTATTTTTTAGCTGATGTAACGATCTGTACAACCATATTATTTGAAGGTTGATTCCCTTCTTTTTTAGTAACACTTTAAGATATGGAACAAATTTCTGATCATACATAATAAACTGTGTTGTTATCTGAGGTATTGGTTGTTATGACCGCAAACTAATGTTTACACCTTTTGTAATTTTTCACCTTAAATATACACTTTCACTAACAATGCTATTTACACTTTGTGTTCCAATCCAAGTTTAGTGTATTTTCTCAAACCAATCACTGCTATAAATACACAATGCATTCTTTGAATTTGTAACAACACTATTTTACCTATGGGTTTACTTAATGATGTAAGCTGTTGTTTCACAAAGAGTTAAATTTACACCTGTATAAATGACGTGAGATGGGGGAGTGTTTACTCATCGCTGATGAAGTGCCCTACAGGCATAAAACACGTAGGATGTTTCTTTAAATTTTGTGTGGCCATGTATGATTTGTCTTCACTTGCACAATAAACTGCACCTTTTTCACCTTGCAGATTGTTTACTTTTGTTTTATTTCCATGATTGTTGTTCTGGGAGTCTTGGATACTCCTATTGCTTTCCACCTTGTGCCGTAGAGGAGCTACACAGCAAAAAGTTGTCACCAGAGATCACCTGACTCATCTGAGTGAAGCGCCAAGTTTCAAGCCGGGCTGGTTTGGGGTGTCTTTATGCACACTTTTGTGGAGCTCGGACACCGCCGTACATATGGCTTATGTTTCGGAGAACAAGCTGCTAGCTACCTCTTACTTTTGCTTCGGTATACGCATAACTAGGACACCAAGGTATGAACTTAACTCTTTGCTACTTGATTTACTTGTGATTCTTAACAGGCCACACTTGTTACAGTGTTAAAACATGTGCAGCATCTAATACATATGGAGTGCGTTACCCTACTATAATATTGCAATAGTGGTATTCAGATTTTGTGTTGACAATTGTTACAGTTTCAGTGTCACCCTCTCCCAGCGTATACTTTTGTGTTTCCTCTAAGCACACTGAGCAAGGAGTCCAAGTCTGGATTCCCCCTTTTCCCATAGGGAGACAAAACACACACAGAGAGAAGCGCACTCACAGGTAACGAACAACTGGCTCAATACTATTGTTAGCCTGTTCTATGACGATTTACCACCTGAGTGCAGCTTTTTAGCCCAGTAATGCTTTTCACTGAGTAGAACTTTCCTGTAGTCTATTAGTCTGATCCCGCCTATTACGGTCAGTCCAGGACCAAAATACCAGGCAATTCTTCTCAGAACAAGGAACACAGCAACCCCAGACGATCGTTTCGGCCTTGATTGGGCCTTGTCTGTGAGGTGTAGCCATATTACTCTAAGCACACTGAGCAAGGAGTCCATGTCTGGTTGCCCCTTTTTCCCATAGGGAGACTAAATACACACAGAGAGAAGCACATAGAACAGGCTAACAATGGTATTGAGACGGTCGTTAGTTCCTGTGAGTGTGCTTCTCTCTGTATGTATGTATGTATGTATGTATGTATATATATATATATACCGTATTTGTGTATACATATGTATTTATGTGTTTATATGTGTAAATTAGTAATGGCACACACATGCACAATCACACACACACACACACACATATATATATATATATATATATATATATATACACACACATATACATACAGTATACGTGTGTGTGGGTGTGTATATGTATGTATATATACATACATATACACAATCATTCACTTTTGAGCCATTTCCAACCAGATATCTTAAAACATAAAATATCATTTTTAAAAATTCTAAAATATTTTGAATGTTTTTTTAATAGTAATACTTGAAATTACTATGTCCTTCACTTATTTTTTTTTCTTTTTAAGTATATATTTTTATACATATATATATCTGAGCTGGTGGATCATACCACATTTTTATATATATATATATATACAGGTAGCCTTCAGTTTACGCCGGAGTTAGGTTCCAGAAGGAATGGTTGTAAATAGAAACCGTTGTAAATTGAAACCCAGTTTATAATGTAAGTCAATGGGAAGTGAGGGAGTTAGGTTCCAGGCCCCTCAAAATTGTCATAAGTAACACCTAATACATTACTTTTAAAGCTATGAAATGAAGACTTTAAATGCTAAACAGCATTATAAACCTAATAAAATAATCACACAACACAGAATATATAATTAAACTAAGTTTAATCAACAAAAACATTTGCTAACAGCATTATTAACCTATTAAAATAATCACACAACACAGACTTTACTATAGTGCTCTCCATTGTTAGGATCTTAGATAATATCGGGTCTGCAGCTATTCTATGCATTCCAGTATGGACAGATTTATAGGCAGGAAGATCTTGTTCCTTTGAAAGCTGCTCGATAGCTCAGGTCTGGTTACACTGTTTAATCTCAGCTTGCTTGTGTTGCATATCTTTGCTGCAACACAAGCGGACAGCTCCACCTACCGGCTATTTTAATCAATGCACTGCTTCTCAATGCTTTTCAATAGCAGTCACATGACTGAAAAAAAGATTGTTATTCTGAAATGGTGCAAATTGAACCGTTGTAAACCGAGGGCCACCTATATATATATATATATATATATATATATATATATATATATATATATATATATATATATATATATATATATATATATATATATACAGTGTATATATATATATATATTCATATAGGTATATATATATATATATTTAAAAATAAAAATGTAAATAATTTTTTTTTTCTTCTAACTGAAGATCATAGGAATTTAAAATATACCTAACACATCTTCAGCTGTAGCACAGTTGGTGTAGTGTAGTTTTGAGTAAGCACTAAAGCGATAAATGGAAAAGGCTTTCTCTAGCACGCCCCAAGTCAACGGGGAGAGGAAGTTTGCATGGTCGCAATATCCTATGTCCTGAAGTTAGTGCGCCTGAGTCTTTAGCTCTCGTGCTAACAGCGCTAACCTAAGAGCACTCATTTTTTACCTTGAGCGCAGTTAGCTCATGAGCAATAAAAATGTATTGATCCACTTGTAATCTAGGCCTGTGTCAATTATTTGTTTGAATCAAATAAATACAAATGTTGGAGGATCACTGCTTCTGACACAATACTTTTTTCTTTTAATCATGGGATCTGCTTTTTCAAGACAACACAACTTCTAGGAGTATTTCTCTGCAAAGAAAACAGCAGCCTCAGTACATGAATTATCATCTTGGGAAATCTTATTTCCAATTTTGAGCATCTGGAACATAGGCATCAGAAGTTCTACTCTATTCAGCCAAATAAGTTAATTACCTGACTCATTGCATCTGTGCTGTGAGTACTACCATGACGTTGGAATGCTTTATAACAACATAACGATTAAACAATATAACAAAGTAGCAAGAATGATTGCCCTGAATTCCAGAATATTGATTGGTAATTCTTCTTGACCTGTCCGAAGCTTTTGACACAGTTGACCATCCTCTCCTCCTAAAAATACTACATTCATTTGGCATCTGAGACACAGCCCTCTCCTGGTTTGCATCATATCTGTCAAACCGCTCGTTTTCTGTTTCATATCTTGTGATCTATGCCTCTCTCAGTTGGAGTACCGCAAGGCTCTGCTTTGGGCCCCTTGCTTTTTTATATCCTGCCTTGGAAAACTTATAGCCTCCTTTGGATTCCAGTACCACTTATATGCTGATGAAAACCAAATCTATCTTTCCTCTCCTGATATCTCTCCCTCTTTACTCAACAAGATTTCTGACTGCCTCTCTGCAATTTCCTCTTGGATGTCTTCACACTACCTCCAACTCAATCTGTCCAAAACTGAGCTGCTTCTTATCCCCCCTCTTCAAGACATCAAACACCTGACATTTCTCTGACGTTTGGAGACTCTATTCTCAACACCTCACCCCAGGTCCGCTGTCTTAGGGTCACACTAGACTCAGAACTCACATTCAACCCACATATACAAGCGCTTACCAAATCCTGCCGTTCACACCTACGCAACATTTCCAGATATCGTAACTTCCTTACTCAAAAAACTACAAAAATACTTATTCATTCCCTCATATTGTCACGCATTGATTATTGCAATCTACTCCTAAATGGCCTTCCAAAACACCGCCTCTCCTCCCTCCAATTTATTATGAATGCTTCTGCTAGACTCATCCACCTAAGTTGCCGATCTACATCAGCTGCTCTGCTCTGCCAGTCTATACACTGGCTCCCCATACACTTCAGAATACAATTTAAAGTATTAACCCTAACTTACAAAGCACTCAACAGTCTAACTCCCAACTATATTTCCTCTCTCATCGTGAAATATTCCCCATCCCGTCCTCTTCGATCAACCTCTGACCTATGTCTCTACACTCCTGTTATCTCTATGTCCCACTCCCACCTCCAAGACTTTGCACGTTCTGCTCCTGTCCTCTGAAATTCTCTACCCCGCTCCATAAGACTGTCTCCAACCTTGTATAGCTTCATACGCTCCTTAAAAACTCACCTATTCAGAGAGGCTTACCATCTCTCCTCCATCCCTCATCTGAACCAAACTAATACATGTACATGAACTGCCTGACTCACAGCTGCAAATACCACTGATGTAACAAGCTACCCCAACCTTTTGTCTCTGCAACCTTAACCTATAGACTGTGATCTCTCCGGAGCTGGGACCTCTTCCTCCTGTACTAGATTTGTTTAGTTTTGTTATGTTTTGTATTTAATCACAAATCTTTGTCATTGTATACCCCTATTATTGTACCCAGCGCTACGGAATTTGGCGGCGCTTTACAAATAAATGATAATAATAATAATTGGTAAAGAGTACTCTTGGGGAGACCATTTGACATGAATTCTGAAGAGTATTCATCTAAGTCATCTCCATTACATTCTGCTTCAACTACATGACAGTGTGGAAATTAGATTTAGGGTTAGTGTCTGTAATGTGTGCCACCTGGAATATTGCACACTGGTGACAATGTCACTTGAGACTTTTATCTGGCTACATTTTGGAAATATTCGGGAAAACATGCATCACTTTGGTAGTTTTCCAAGTAGTACCCAAGTTGGCAGCCTGGCATGTGAAGAAACCACTGTACACTTTGGCTGTAAACATCTCTCTAGTTTCTATCTATCACTACATGATAGACCCTAAAGTTGTGATTCACTGCGTCAAAAAATGCAAATGCAAAAGACTTGCCATCTGTCAAAAGGTATTTTTTTGTGCTAAAGCAATTATCACTATGAATAAATTATGGCATTCAGATTCTCTATTGTCAGAATGGTTGTGAAAAGTTTTTTATTGGGCAAAAAACCCGAAAAACTGTCTATATAGGGCTAGATTAAGAGTGGAGCGGTAATTACTGCTCCCGCTCGCAAGCTAATTTCGCTTGACTTCTGCTCTTTGCACGCGTCGGGTAGTGCGCGTATTATAAGTTGAAAGTAAATGTTTTTCACTTGCGCGCTAACCCAACGTGCACAAAGAGTAGAAGTTAGAATATCGCGACCACGTTAACGTATTCCCTCTTACTGGCCCATTTATCAAGCTCTGAATGGAGCTTGAAGGGCCGTGTTTCTGACGAGTCTTCAGGCTCGCTAGAAACAGCAGTTATGAAGCAGCGGTCTAAAGACCGCTGCTGCATAACCCTGTCCGCCTGCTCTGAGCAGGTGGACAGGAATCGCCATAATACAACCCGTTCGAGTACGATCGGGTTGATTGACCACCCCTGCTGGCGGCCGATTGGCCGTGAGTCTGCAGGGGACGGCGTTGCACCAGCAGCTCTTGTGAGCTGCTGGTGCAATGCTGAATATGGAGATCGTATTGCTCTCTGCATTCAGCAATGTCTGATGGACCTGATCCGCACTGTCGGATCAGGTCAGACAGACATTTAATAAATGGGCCCCTATGTCTTCAATGGAGAGAGAAAAGTGGAAAAAAAACTATAGTGATGCACTAACCTGAAATGCCATAAGCCCCCAACTCTATTGACCTCTAGTCCAAGAAAAGTACCCGCTACAGTATTAACCCCTTAGCTGCCACACAAGATATCACAAACTTCCCCACTACACTATTAACCCATTAACTGCCACACCTGTACATTGCAAACTACCCACTACACTATTAACCCCTAAACCGCCACATCCCCTACATTGCAAACTACCCCACAACACTATTAACCCCTTAACTGCCACACCTAAAATCACAAACTTTCCCACTACACTATTAACCTATTAACTGCCACACCCCTACATTGCAAGCTACCCCACAACACTATTAACCCCTTAACTGCCACATCCCATATCACAAACTTTCCCACTACACTATTAACCTATTAACTGCCACACCCACATATTGCAAACTACCCCACTACACTATTAACCCCTAAACCACCACACCCCTACATCACAAACTACTCCACAACACTATTAACCCCCAAATCTCCACACCACCATATTGCAAACTACCACACTACACTATTAACCCCTAAACTGCCAAAAAACACAGCAAAATACCCACTAACATCTAAACCCTCTAACCAGCTAACCCCCCTAAACTAACAACCCCTAAGTTGCCCCCACAAATATAAACAAATAATAAGTGTGTCATTCTGGTCACTAAACCTACACCTTCCATAATCAAAAGAAAGCTCTGTCCCGTAGCAGACATATACATGTGTTCACCTATTGTCCATTGACATAGGTGAGAGAGGCATGAGCATGTATATGGCCTACCTTTGTATTTGTAATAAGTCAAGTGCAAGCTCTTTTTGTTGTTGTTGAAAAAATATATAAAAAGGGAGAAAAAAACAAAATTTATGCTTACCTGATAAATTTATTTCTCTTGTGGTGTATCCAGTCCACGGGTTCATCCATTACTTGTGGGATATTCTCCTTCCCAACAGGAAGCTGCAAGAGGACACCCACAGCAGAGCTGTCTATATAGCTCCTCCTCTAACTGCCACCCCCAGTCATTCGACCGAAGACAAGCAAGAAAAAAAGGAGAAACTATAGGGTGCAGTGGTGACTGTAGTTTAAAAATAAAAAACACCTGCCTTAAAATGACAGGGCGGGCCGTGGACTGGATACACCACAAGAGAAATAAATTTATCAGGTAAGCATAAATTTTGTTTTCTCTTGTAAAGGTGTATCCAGTCCACGGGTTCATCCATTACTTGTGGGATACCAATACCAAAGCTTTAGGACACGGATGAAGGGAGGGACAAGGCAGGAACTTAAACGGAAGGCACCACTGCCTGTAAAACCTTTCTCCCAAAAATAGCCTCCGAAGAAGCAAAAGTATCAAATTTATAGAACTTAGAAAAGGTATGAAGCGAAGACCAAGTCGTCGCCTTACAAATCTGTTCAACAGAGCCCTCATGTTTAAAAGCCCATGTGGAAGCTACTGCTCTAGTAGAATGAGCTGTAATTCCTTCAGGAGGATGCTGGCCAGCAGTCTCATAAGCTAAGCGTATTATACTTCTTAGCCAAAAAGAAAGAGAAGTTGCCGAAGCCTTTTGGCCTCCCCTCTGTCCAGAGTAGACAACAAACAAAGCAGATGTTTGACGAAAATCCTTCATAGCTTGTTAATAAAACTTTAAAGCACGAACCACATCAAGATTGTGTAATAGACGTTCCATCTTTGAAGAAGGATTAGGACATATTGAAGGAACAACAATCTCCTGATTGATATTCTTATTAGATACCACCTTAGGAAGAAACCCAGGTTTGGTACGTAACACTACCTTATCTGCATGGAAATCAGATAAGGGGAATCACATTGTAAAGCAGATAACTCCGAAACTCTTCGAGTCGAGGAGATAGCTACTAAAAACAGAACTTTTCAAGATAAAAGCTTAATATCTATGGAATGCAAAGGTTCAAACGGTACCCCTTGAAGAACTTTAAGAACTAAATTTAAACTCCATGGCAGAGCAACAGGTTTAAACACAGGCTTGATCCTAACTAAAGCCTGACAAAACGCCTGAATGTCTGGAACCTCAGCCAGACGTTTGTGCAAAAGAATAGACAGAGCAGAAATCTGTCCCTTTAAGGAACTAGCTGACAAACCCTTCTCCAATCCTTCTTGGAGAAAAGATAATATCCTAGGAATCCTGACCTTACTCCATGAGTAACCCTTGGATTCACACCAATGAAGATATTTACACCATATCTTATGATAGATTTTCCTGGTGACAGGCTTTTGAGCCTGAATTAAGGTATCAATGACCGATTCGGAAAAACCACGCTTTGATAGAATCAAGCGTTCAATCTCCAAGCAGTCAGACATAGAGAAATTAGATTTGGATGTTTGAAGGGACCTTGAAGTAGAAGGTCCTGCCTTAGCGGCAGAGTCCATGGTGGAAAGGATGACATGTCCACCAGATCTGCATACCAAGTCCTGCGTGGCCACGCAGGGGCTATCAAGATCACCAAAGCTCTCTCCTGCTTGATCTTGGCAATCAGACGAGGGAGCAGAGGAAACGGTGGAAACACATAAGCCAGGCTGAAGGACCAGGGCGCTGCTAGAGCATCTATCAGCGCTGCCTTGGGATCCCTGGACCCGTAACAAGGAAGCTTGGCGTTCTGACGAGACGCCATGAGATCCAGTTCTGGTTTGCCCCAAAGTTGGATCAACTGGGCAAATACCTCCGGATGGAGCTCCCGCTCCCCCGGATGAAAAGTCTGCCGACTTAGAAAATCCGCCTCCCAGTTCTCTACTCCTGGGATATGGATAGCTGAGAGATGGCAAGAGTGAACCTCTGCCCATAGAATTATCTTTGAAACCTCCAACATTGCCAGGGGGCTCCTTGTTCCCCCCTGATGGTTGATATAGACTACAGTCGTGATGTTGTCCGACTGAAATCTGATGAACCTGACCGCAGCTAGCTGAGGCCAAGCCTGAAGAGCATTGAATATCGCTCTTAGTTCCAGAATGTTTATCGGAAGGAGGGCCTCCTCCTGAGTCCACGAACCCTGAGCCTTCAGGGAATTCCAGGCTGCACCCCAGCCCAGAAGGCTGGCATCTGTCGTTACTATAGTCCATTCTGGCCTGCGGAAACTCATTCCCTTGGACAGATGGACCCGAGATAGCCCCCAGAGAAGAGAATCCCTGGTCTCTTGATCCAGATTTAGTAGAGGGGACAAATCTGTGTAATCCCCATTCCACTGATTGATCATGCAAAGTTGCAGTGGTCTGAGATGTAGACGGGCAAACGGAACTATGTCCATTGCCGCTACCATTAATCCGATTACCTCCATACACTGAGCCACTGACGGACGAGAAATGGAATAAAGAGCACGGCAGGAAGTTAGAAGTTTTGACAACCTGACCTCTGTCAGATAAATCTTCATTTCTACTGAATCTATCAGAGTTCCTAAGAAGGAAACTCTTGTGAGAGGTGAGAGAGAACTCTTTACTTCGTTCACCTTCCACCCGTGAGACCTTAGGAATGCCAGAACAATGTCCGTATGGGACCTGGCGATTTGAAAAGTTGACGCCTGTATCAGGATGTCATCTAGGTAAGGGGCTACTGCTATACCCCGCGGTCTTAGAACCGCCAGAAGGGACCCTAGAACCTTCTTAAAGATTCTTGGTGCCGTGGCTAACCCGAAGGGAAGAGCCACAAACTGGTAATGCCTGTCTAGGAAGGCGAACCTGAGAAACTGATGATGATCCCTGTGTATCAGAATATGTAGATAAGCATCCTTTAAATCCATGGTAGTCATATATTGACCCTCCTGGATCATAGGTAGGATGGTTCGAATAGTCTCCATCTTGAAGGATGGGACCCTGAGAAATTTGTTTAGGATCTTGAGATCCAAGATTGGTCTGAAAGTTCCCTCTTTCTTGGGAACTATAAACAGATTTGAATAGAAGCCCTGCCCCTGTTCCTCCTTTGGAACTGGGTGGATCACTCCCATAACTAGTAGGTCTTGAACGCAATGTAAGAATGCCTCTCTCTTTATCTGGTTTGCAGATAATTGTGAGAGATGAAATCTCCCCTTTGGAGATGAAGTTTTGAAATCCAGAAGATATCCCTGGGAAACAATCTCCAGAGCCCAGGGATCCTGGACGTTTCTTGCCCAAGCCTGGGCGAAGAGAGAAAGTCTGCCCCCCAATAGATCCGGTCCCGGATCGGGGGCTACTCCTTCATGCTGTCTTAGAGGCAGCAGCAGGCTTTTTGGCCTGTTTCCCCTTGTTCCAAGCCTGGTTAGGTCTCCAGACTGGCTTGGACTGGGCAAAATTTCCCTCTTGTTTTGTAGAAGAGGAAGATGAAGCTGCGCCACTCAAGTTTCGAAAGGAACGAAAATTAGTCTGTTTGGTCCTTAACTTGTTGGACCTATCCTAGGGAAGGGCGTGGCCTTTTCCTCCAGTAATATCAGAAATGATCTCCTTCAGTCCAGGCCCAAATAGGGTCTGCCCTTTGAAGGGGATATTGAGAAGTTTAGACTTTGAAGTGACATCAGCTGACCAGGATTTAAGCCATAGCGCCCTACGTGCCTGAATGGCAAAACCTGAATTTTTAGCCGTTAGCTTGGTTAAATCAAAAACGGCGTCAGAAATAAATGAATTGGCTAACTTAAGAGCTTTAAGCCTGTCTAGAATATCATCCAACGGGGTCTCTACCTGTAAAGCCTCCTCCAAAGACTTGAACCAGAAAGCCACTGCAGCAGTGACTGGGGCAATGCATGCAAGAGGCTGGAGAATAAAACCTTGTTGTATAAAGATTTTCTTAAGGAAACCCTCTAATTTCTTATCCATAGGATCTAATAAAGCACAACTGTCCTCAACAGTAATAGTTGTATGCTTAGCTAGGGTAGAGACTGCTCCCTCCACCTTAGGGACCGTCTGCCACAAGTCCCGTGTAGCGGCATCTATAGGAAACATTTTCTTAAAAGCAGGAGGGGGAGAGAACGGCACACCTGGTCTATCCCATTCCTTAGTAATAATTTCTGAAAACCTCTTAGGGATTGGAAAAACATCAGTGTAAACAGGCACTGCAAAGTATTTGTCCATTTTACACAATTTCTCTGGGACTACAATGGTGTCACAGTCATCCAGAGTCGCTAAAACCTCCCTGAGCAACACACGGAGGTGTTCAAGCTTAAATTTAAATGCTGTCATTTCAGAGTCAGACTGAAGTAACGCCTTCCCTGAATCAGAGAAGTCACCCACAGATAGAAGCTCTCCTGCTTCAACTTCTGCACATTGTGAGGGTATATCAGACATAGCTACTAAAGCGTCAGAAAGCTCTGTATTTGTTCAAGCCCCAGAGCTGTCTTGCTTTCCTTGTAACCCTGGCAGTTTGGACAATAACTCTGTGAGGGTATGATTCATAACTGCCGCCATGTCTTGTAAAGTAAACGCATTGGACGCCTAGATGTACTTGGCGTCCCCTGAGCGGGAGATATAGGTTCTGACAGGTGGGGAGAGTTAGATGGCATAACCTCCCTTTTGTCAGTCTCAGAAACCTCAGGTGATAAATCTTTAAAAGCCATAATATGGTCTTTATAACTTATCGAAAGGTCAGTGCATTTGGTACACATTCTAAGAGGGGGTTCCACAATTGCTTCTAAACATAATGAGCAAGGAGTTTCCTCTATGTCAGACATGTTTAACAGACTAGTAATGAGACCAGCAAGCTTGGAAAACACTTTAATAAATGTGAAAAAATCAATAATAAAAAATGGTTCTGTGCCTTTAAGAGAAAAAAACTACCACATAAACTGCAAAACAGTGAAAAAAAGTAGTAAACTCTACGAAATGTTTACAGTGTGTATAAGGGACTAAAGCAACATTGCACCCACTTGCAAATGGATGATTAACCCCTTAGGCCCAAAAACGAATTAGAAAAACATTAAAACTGTTAACAAACAGTCAAACACACTGCCACAGCTGTGCTGTGGCTCCTACCTGCCCTTAAAAACTATTTTTGCAGGAACAAAACCCTCTATAGAGGTCCTATAAGCCAGAGGACTCCTTCAGGGAAGCTGGTTGTCTCAGACTGAAAACGAAAATAGGCCCCTCCCACCATGCACTCAAAGTCAGAGGGCCTTAAAAAAAGTACTCCTAGGAGTAATCTAACAAGCCATGTGGAAATTAGGCCCCAAATAAAGATTTATCACCCTCAGAGAAAAAACGTTTTTATTTATAAATCATGCAAACGTTTTTACACTAAGTAATATAGGTATTAACATTATCCCTTTTTGCAAGCATGATCCCAGTTGTTGTTAAATCACTGTATCAGGCTTACCTTAAATATACCAGGCACTGTCAGCATTTTCTAGACCTTATCATCTCTCTAGAAAAAAATATACTGAACATACCTCAAAGCAGGCAATCTGCAGACCGTCCCCCCAACTGAAGTTTTCTTTCCATACTCTTCAGTTATGTGTGAGAACAGCAATGGACCTTAGTTACAAACCGCTAAGATCATCAAACCTCCAGGCAGAAGTCTTCTTCCAATTTCTGCCTGAGAGTAAAAACAGTACAACGCCGGTACCGTTTAAAAATAACAAACTTTTGATTGAAGGTAAAAACTACACTAAGTCACCACATCTCTCTTGATACTTCCTTTCTTGTCGAGAGCGGCAAGAAAATGACTGGGGGTGGCAGTTAGGGGAGGAGCTATATAGACAGCTCTGCTGTGGGTGTCCTCTTGCAGCTTCCTGTTGGGAAGGAGAATATCCCTCAAGTAATGGATGAACCCGTGGACTGGATACACCTATACAAGAGAAAAAAACTTTGCCTCACAGGGCAAGCTCTATCTCATGACATGGGGGATATATATAAAATAGAACAATATGAAGATACAAAAATAGACAATATCGTTATCAATGTTCACATTTATCTTTAGCAAAACATAATCCACAACTCTGTTCAATTCGCTATACAATTAAATTTCCCCCATTCAATAGTACAATTCTACACATTTATGTATAACTTAAATTAACCGTTTTTTTCCCTCTCTCTCAACTTCCCATCAAATCTTTGTGGGAGGAAGGGAGAAGAAGAGAAAAAAAGTGCAAGGTCTTAATAAAGTAGTAATTACTTTTTTTTTAAAAAAAATCTTTTTATTGAGAAGACACAGGTTTACAATAATGCTAAAAAAATAAGCATTAACATTTAGATAACACAAGAGATACATTTCCACTAAATTATGGAAAACAAACATTACTCTTAAGCTAATTATTGACACATAATTGGCATGCATTAAATGAAATAATAGCAACATTGCAAGTAAGCAAGAAATGTCTTTAGATTCAGACAGCATCTGATTCTTTGAGAAACAGATCTAATAATTCCTCCCTATGCTTCTAAATTTTCTGTTACAAAATAGAACAAACATCCACAAACAAAACCTTGAACCAAACTATTAAACAATAAACTGTATAATGATTTTTCAGGGAGCTGGCAGCAGCCATGATGGCAACGTAATTCCAGATCTCCACTAAAGTGGCCGAGACCGAAGCTGAATGTGCATGGTAGTGACTTTCTAGATATGCAGTGATGGGCTCACTAGATACTACTAACTATGGGCTTCCAGCTTAAACCGTCAGAAAGCAGCTACCCTGGATCGCTGCAGAGTGATCGGCTCCAGTATGATCCCCAAACCCCCAAAGAACTCCGGGTATAGAGCAATTTATCCTGGCATTTATGGTAGTTGTTTAATTACACACAGCATCTATTAGAGTATATTCCCCATAAGAGACACAGTGGGAGTGAGAGATACTAGAAGACTTTGGTTCTAACCTGGCATTCTAATATTAGACTGAAATAGCCTTGGAAGCTATCAACAGAGTTGGTGGAAAATATCCGAATGGGTCTGTAACTGTGCCTATGGGCTTCTATACCACATAGCTATAAAAATAAACTCTACTCTCAATATTTATATTATACAATATATCTCTCTGGTATCTGGTCAGATAGTTCATCTATCATGGTGTTGAAAAAAGCACTAAAATAGGATAGAGCCTCTAAGCTTCACCCAAATAAAGGTAATGCAATGACCTCTTACTTTAATGCAGTGGTTCACTTACAGAATCTACTCGATCTTCTGGTGAGACTGCTGATTTAATTCATAATTCCCTTAAAGCATCTGATGCTCAAGATTAAACACACATTCCTGCAGAAATGTTATCATCCCTCCCATCAAAGCAAGACATTGCGGAAATAGTTGGCGCTTGTGTATGAGAAGAACTAGTAGACCTTAAACAAGATATAAAAAACTATAGAAAATGAATTGCGCTAGGTTCTGACCGTATAAATGTTTGCTAACTGTTAAATTGCAACCAAGTGTAAATACAAACACATTTATAAATGTAAATATATGCAAATATATGCACTCACTTATAAGGATTATTTAGTAACATATACTTCTTTACGAGTTATTTTGCAACATATGCCTGAAAAAATCGTACTCAGTAGTTGACCCAGTTCCTAA
The DNA here is from genome assembly GCF_027579735.1 of Bombina bombina. Lineage (NCBI taxonomy): Eukaryota > Metazoa > Chordata > Amphibia > Anura > Bombinatoridae > Bombina > Bombina bombina. Next base: position 273,015,203 of record NC_069499.1, read on the forward strand.
AGACTGTATTTGATATGTGAAAAAAGTAGTCCACAGTACCTTTTTAAACAGTTACCCATATAGTGGGGTAGAATCTTGGTATCCTATATAGTTGTCCTCCTTATAGTTGGAAATTCCAATTGAGTCCCAAGAAACGTTGGATGCTGATATAGATGAAAAATTGTTGGTTGTTTATAACTCTTGATAGGAGGATATTCCTTTATATTACAAGGTGGAATCGTCTTGCTGGATCTGTGCTGCCTTATTTCAGCTAGGTATTCCTAGAACCTTAGCTCAGGTGTAGTAACGTGTAAAAAAGAAGGAAAAAAGAGGGGGCACAAGGCAAGACTCAAGTGAATAGGTTTATTACAAGTTGCTTCACACGCAAGTATTAATACACTTACTAGAAATAAAGAATAAAAGGCATTAAGGTGGAGCGTTAGGATCATGCAGCTCCTTGTCTCACACACTAGGCAAAGTTGGTATGCCCTTATCGATGGAGCAGGTAACGTCAGGCAAAGTTTTCCGGATCCAGTGCCTGGGTACTCTGTCGCTCGTGGGGACAAAGTGCTTGAGAGTCACCAAACACCTACAGGTGAAATCCCGAAAGCCTAACGCGTTTCCCCTGATCTGCGGTCGGGCTTCTTCAAGAGGCAAAGTACAAGTCGGATATCCCCGGGATTGCGCCTTTTCTATTTAAAGGCGTGTTGGCCAATCGAGGTAAAGGGGGTGTGTTTGCCAACCAATCGTGATTGGGGGTGTGGTGGTAACTCCGTATTTATATTAGTTCTCACCATATGCTGTGTTATAGTCACGGAGTATCCCAATCTGTTTAAAATATTATAATCTTAATGTATAGGGCCTTCAAACAGCAAACAGCTGCTCCTCTTTCCTGCACTTCCTCACTGCAGGAAAGAGGAGCAGCTGTCTGCTGTTTGAAGGCCCTATACATTAAGATTATAATATTTTAAACAGATTGGGATACTCCGTGACTATAACACAGCATATGGTGAGAACTAATATAAATACAGAGTTACCACCACACCCCCAATCACGATTGGTTGGCAAACACACCCCCTTTACCTCGATTGGCCAACACGCCTTTAAATAGAAAAGGCGCAATCCCGGGGATATCCGACTTGTACTTTGCCTCTTGAAGAAGCCCGACCGCAGATCGGGGGAAACGCGTTAGGCTTTCGGCATTTCACCTGTAGGTGTTTGCTGACTCTCAAGCACTTTGTCCCCACTTTGTCCTTTTCTTCTGATGGAAAGAGTCCACAGCTGCATTCATTACTTTTGGGAAATAAGAACCCAGCCACCAGGAGGAGGCAAAGACAACCCAGCCAAAGGCTTAAATACTCCTCCCACTCCCCTCATCCCCCAGTCATTCTGCCAAGGAACAGTAGAAGAAATATCAGGGTGAAAGGTGCTAGAAGAATATAAGGACGCCACACATACAATTACGGGTGGGGAGCTGTGGAAATTATCAGGTAAGCATAATTTATGTTTTTCTTCTTAAATGGAAAGAGTCCACAGCTGCATTCATTACTTTTGGGAAAACAATACCCAAGCTATAGAGGACACTGAATACTGAGGGCACCAGGCCTGAACCGCTACCCAAATAAAAAACCCTGCTTCATCCGAAGCCGAGAAAATCTTAAGAGGAAAAGCCCCAATGACAATGACTCACAGTTAGTCCAGAAGCCAAACCAAAGACCGCAAACGGACTCGACTGAGCCAACAGTCCTCTAGGACACACCGTCGCCCAACAGATGGTCTCCCACCACTCACCCCCCACAAATGAAGGAGACACCAGCCAAAACCCCCAAGGGGACAAGGCAAAGGAGAACAGAGGAAACCGAAAGGTCCCCTAATACAAAAAAGAACACCTCCAAGAGTGAGCCCAGCTCACAGAGACCCAAAAGGACCCAAACAGGGAAAGGAGGCCACACCTATACCAAGCGAAACCCGAGATAAGACCGGGCACAGAGACAGAACAGATGTCTTTCCAACATCATGCAAGCATGGAATGGAACTGAAGAGGCAAAATCCTCCCAGTATCTGACCATAGAATACCAAGGCATTCGACCATGAAAAAAGTGTGTACTACACCCAGGTGAAAAACCCCAAGTTTGAGAGCACAGAGTCCATAACAGGATGACACAGAGGGTACTTGCGAGGAAGAAGAAGCAGTCAAGCAAGAAACAGACCGCAAAAGCAACCCCCAGACAGAGAGCACACTCCAGGCAACATAAGGCACCGGACCTACAAACAGGTTCCTAAAAAGGGGAACACAAAACCTCAATCGAGGCCTGCCGAGAAGGAGAGTATACCCTCAGAACCCGAAGGAAGAGTAAACCCTCTCCTGAAATCAATAAAGCAAGTTGAAAGGAAAATCTATACCGTAGCAAACTGAGCCAACAGGATAGACTCAACAAGCTCACACATCCAGAGGAGACTGCGACCTGAACGCAACGCCTTAGACTGCTCGGCCATACTGACCTGCAGACCAACACCCAGCTGGACCAACCCAGACTCAGGGATCCAAGACAGGGGAACAAAAGAAACCCGAAACAGGTACAGGAACGAACATAAGGATAGCACAGCCATCCCCACAGAGCACAAGTACAACCCGACTCTGAAAACAGACAACAAGGCTATAGACCTAAGCAAGACGCCAGGGGGAACCAATCCCACTCATCCGCCTCCCATCCAGGAGAAGCCCCAAGCAAGGACTCCATTTCCATAGGGAGGAGAATATCCCTGAAAGAAAAGGGATAATGCCGGAAGGGTAGCAACTCCTCAAGGCCCAAAGCCACCAGCTAATGGGAAGATAAATTCCCAACACAGATGTCCTAGAAAAAGCCAGCAGCTGGGTATGACCCAACAACCCTTGAGGCGCAAGCCACACAGCTAACCACTAAATGGCATGGGTTACTCTTGTGGCAAAGAGTACAAAATACTATGCAAACCTGGCCAACCATGACCAGGTCAGGTAAATGGAGCAAGGACATAGCCCAAGTTCCCACAACCGTGGAACATCCCGACCAGCCCTGAGATCCAAGATTCCAAAACCACCCAAAACTGAATCAGGAAAAAACTCCAAGCGAAGCCTCAGCAACCGGAAGTCTCAGGGAGAAACACAGATCCAGGCACCTAATAGTTCCGGCAAACCTTACCCTAGAACTAAACACCCCATCTGGCCAAAAAGCTAGACACAAGAGATATGGATGCATATCCAGAGAATCCGGATAGCAAGAAGAACTCAAAAGCCCCGACCAAAGGAAGGAACCACCCCTATCTAAAATCCAACGCTCCAAGGAGCAAGGCTAGAAGTCATATGAATATACTTCTTAAAGCCTCAGGACAAACAAGGGATACCTCGAGGTAAAAAAATCCTACTAGCAGGACTAATCTCCCTATCACCTCCGCACAAGCAGAGGACACAAGGAAGAGAAAGGCACTAAGCCTACCCAGCTCCGGAAAACCCAGAGCTAAACAAAGTCCCCGCAGGGAACAACCATCACCCGGAAACACAGATCCCTAAAAGTAGATCCAACCCACCCGAAGACAATGGAAGAAGACCCAAAGGTCTCTTATAACGTAGACAGACAGTATCCGCCAAAGAGTAAGAGCTGCATCTAGATACACTATAAACAGCTTACACGTACACCTGCAAGGTGTGAAGAGCTGCAACTGGTTGCAAAACTGCAAACCTTCCGCATGCTAGACAGCTATCCTGTACAAGCTGTTGGATCAAGTCCAAAAGGACAAATCCAGAGGCCTTAAAATTAAGGCCAAACCGCTCAAATGCGGTAAGGGGCGTTAAGCCGCCAACCCTCCACCACATGGGGGAGGCTCTAGGTTCTGATGAAATCAGATGTCAGATTAAGTGCCGCAGCGGGAAACTCCCCTGCCCGGCCATCTATGACTGAAGGCTATAAGGACTGAAACAATCCATTCCGCCTCACGGTCCCACAGGTCCTCTCAAATGCTTAGTTGAACATGAAAAACAATGAAAACCTGAGACCGAATGAACCCGACAGGATCAGCCTGCACCTAGGGTCCAACCAGCAAGCAGCATAAATTCTCCCTCATAGGGGAAAAAACAGAAAACAGACATTTTTAACATAGGACTAACATGTCCAAAACAACTTCTGAAGAAGTAAAGAGTATCAATCCCAGAAAGTTCAGGAAGGAAACAAAAACAAATAAAAGACATCCCATCGGATAGAATTTAAATATAAGGCAACCCAGAGGTTAACGCCCAAAAGACACAGGCCTACCCAAAGGACCAGCCAAACAGAGCCCTATCTTACTAAACTGGGAAAGATCTCAAACAAATGACAATCAGGAGATTACTTCATCCCCACATGTCTAATGAGGTGCACCATTAGAAGAATCAGACTGAAAATCCCCGTATATCGGATAACGATAGGGTCATCCAATAACTGAAAAACATGTCTGAGCAAAACGGGAAGGCGCGCAATCCGGTAACGAAAGGCACAACACTCAGGGACAGATACACCTTCGGAAAACTGTAGAGGCCCTCCCCAAGGCAGAAAGGCCCGGGACAATAGGGCACGAGCACATTCTCAAAGAAACATCTGGACTCTGCAGACGAACAATCGCCAACATTATGTGGAAGCGAAAACACGCTGCAACCTCCGGGGGAAAAACGCCACCCCGCATGGAAGAACCATAAACTGGGTCCAAATACAGTCCAAAAAAAGTGCGCCCAACCAAAAGGCCACGTCACTTCCAAAGGCCTCAATGTTCCAACCACGAGCCCAATAAACATCACACATACGCAGCTTGAATCATATAACAAACATGATTATAAACCCCCCTTGTTTGATAACCCCCCTCAGGAGATAGTAACCCTCGATTCCAAGATACTAAAAGAGACTCACTGAGACCCTATGTATAAGTTAGACCCGCAAGGTGGTAGCCTCTCGGGAAACATTCACATTACAGTACATTGACAAATAAAGTAAAATGAAATGATCTTACCGGCCCTTACAGGAACACGGCCCTTCAAGTGTGACGGATAGTAGCATCGCCTCCGCCATGGACTTGAGAGAAGAAAGCAGGCAGCGAAGTTCAACAACGCCGATTGCTTGAGGAGCTGTTAACATGAGTCAGGATGGTTTCACAGAAAGAAACTCCCTGCATCTCTGGACTCTAAATTTCATCCAAGCCCTCACTGAGAGACTGACAGGACTACTTAAAACTTCTGTCCCATGCCGAAGAGTACTACCCTCCATAAGAGACAAAAACTCAAAATAAAAATTCTGACACTTCTCTGCCATCCTCCTGGGACGAAAGGCAAAGAATGACTGGGGACAAGGGGAGTGGGAGGAGTATTTAAGCCTTTGGCTGGGTTGTCTTTGCCTCCTCCTGGTGGCCAGGTTCTTATTTCTCAAAAGTAATGAATGGAGCTGTGGACTCTTTCCATTTAAGAAGAAAACAGCCCTGGTAGAATGAGCTGTGATTCTCTCAGGAGGCTGCTGGCCCGCAGTCTCATACGTCAAACAAATAATACTTCTAAACCAGAGAGAAAGAGAAGTAGCAGTAGCTTTCTGACCTCTGCTTTTTCCAGAAAAGCAAACAAACAATGCAGAAGACTGACAAAAGTCCTTAGTCGCATGCAAATAGAATTTAAGAGCCCACACAACATCTAGGTTGTGCAACAAACGTTCCTTATGAGAAGAAGGATTAGGACAGAGAGAAGGAACAACAATTTACTTATTAATATTTTTATCCGAAACAACCTTAGGAAGAAAACCAAACTTGGTACAACCTAACTTCACCTCCTCCTTTCACTGAAGGCAAAGAGAATGACTGAAGATTGTAGGAAGGGGAGTGCTACTTAACAGCTTTGCTGTGGTGCTCTTTGCCTCCTCCTGCTAGCCAGGAGTGATATTCCCAACAGTAATTGATGATTCAGTGGACTCACCATATCTTAGGAAAGAAAGCCTTTGATAGGCTCAACTGGAATTTTCTTAAACAGACACTTGTAAAATTTGGATTCACAGCAGCCTTTATAGGCAAGATATTCTCCCTCTATGATAAAACTCTTTCTTCCCCCATTGTCATATACAGGGAGTGCAGAATTATTAGGCAAGTTGTATTTTTGAGGATTAATTTTATTATTGAACAACAACCATGTTCTCAATGAACCCAAAAAACTCATTAATATCAAAGCTGAATAGTTTTGGAAGTAGTTTTTAGTTTGTTTTTAGTTATAGCTATTTTAGGGGGATATCTGTGTGTGCAGGTGACTATTACTGTGCATAATTATTAGGCAACTTAACAAAAAACAAATATATACCCATTTCAATTATTTATTTTTACCAGTGAAACCAATATAACATCTCAACATTCACAAATATACATTTCTGACATTCAAAAACAAAACAAAAACAAATCAGTGACCAATATAGCCACCTTTCTTTGCAAGGACACTCAAAAGCCTGCCATCCACGGATTCTGTCAGTGTTTTGATCTGTTCACCATCAACATTGCGTGCAGCAGCAACCACAGCCTCCCAGACACTGTTCAGAGAGGTGTACTGTTTTCCCTCCTGTTAATTCTCACATTTGATGATGGACCACAGGTTCTCAATGGGGTTCAGATCAGGTGAACAAGGAGGCCATGTCATTAGATTTTCTTCTTTTATACCCTTTCTTGCCAGCCACGCTGTGGAGTACTTGGACGCGTGTGATGGAGCATTGTCCTGCATGAAAATCATGTTTTTCTTGAAGGATGCAGACTTCTTCCTGTACCACTGCTTGAAGAAGGTGTCTTCCAGAAACTGGCAGTAGGACTGGGAGTTGAGCTTTATCTCCATCCTCAACCCGAAAAGGCCCCACAAGCTCATCTTTGATGATACCAGCCCAAACCAGTACTCCACCTCCACCTTGCTGGCTTCTGAGTCGGACTGGAGCTCTCTGCCCTTTACCAATCCAGCCACGGGCCCATCCATCTGGCCCATCAAGACTCACTCTCATTTCATCAGTCCATAAAACCTTAGAAAAATCAGTCTTGAGATATTTCTTGGCCCAGTCTTGACGTTTCAGCTTGTGTGTCTTGTTCAGTGGTGGTCGTCTTTCAGCCTTTCTTACCTTGGCCATGTCTCTGAGTATTGCACACCTTGTGCTTTTGGGCACTCCAGTGATGTTGCAGCTCTGAAATATGGCCAAACTGGTGGCAAGTGGCATCTTGGCAGCTGCACGCTTGACTTTTCTCAGTTCATGGGCAGTTATTTTGCGCCTTGGTTTTTCCACACGCTTCTTGCGACCCTGTTGACTATTTTGAATGAAACGCTTGATTGTTCGATGATCACGCTTCAGAAGCTTTGCAATTTTAAGAGTGCTGCATCCCTCTGCAAAATATCTCACTATTTTTGACTTTTCTGAGCCTGTCAAGTCCTTCTTTTGACCCATTTTGCCAAAGGAAAGGAAGTTGCCTAATAATTATGCACACCTGATATAGGGTGTTGATGTCATTAGACCACACCCCTTCTCATTACAGAGATGCACATCACCTAATATGCTTAATTGGTAGTAGGCTTTCAAGCCTATACAGCTTGGAGTAAGACAACATGCATAAAGAGGATGATGTGGTCAAAATACTCATTTGCCTAATAATTCTGCACTCAGTGTACAAGGGTGAATCAAATTAAATGACTCCCTTTTTAACCCCTTTATCATATATGAGGGTGAATCAAAAAGTAATGCCTCTGCGTCTGTATTTTTTTTATCTATTAGAGTGACTGTGAATGTTTATGTATGATGTTATAGAGGTGTCCTTACCATACTAATTAATGCTTTTGGTTTTTAGATTGAGTGAAAAAAACATGGATCTGAGGATAAAACAAAGAGCTGTCATTGAATTTCTGATAAAAGAGGGTTGCGCACCTAAGGACGCTGTAGTGAACATTAGCAATGTTAGGCATTGGGTGAAGAGGTCTGACTAATGTTGACGAATGGCCACTCCTCGGCTTATCTGCAATTACGGTTTCTCCTTCTTGAAACATCTTTACCCAACGCCTTTATTATTTGTATTCGCAATGGAGGTTTTACCCTTGGGAATTAGACAAAATAATAAAATAAATGGAATCTCCATAGGACCTACAGAATACAAAATCACCCTTTATGTGGATGATATTTTTTAACATTGGCCATTCCAGCACTTTCCCGACCTGAGCTTAACAAGGAACTTACCGTTTATGGCAAATACTTAAATTTTAAAGTAAATGCCACCAAATCCAAATTTATGAGTATAGCCCCACCCCACACTGATATTTGTCAGATTGAAAAAATATATATCAATTTGCATACCACAAGAACTATAATACCTAGGTATCCACTTATCTCATGATCAGCAACATTTTTTTTTTCTCATTGAACTATAATACATTATCGAAGAACATTCAACAAGAGCTAAATTCTTGGCATGGTAAGACATTATCATAGATAGGCAGGATAATTTCAATTAAAATGTCTATCTTGCCTAAGATTTTGTACATTTTCCAAACTGTACCAATTACACTTATGGATGTTTTCCTTAATAAATTACAAAGTTATCTGAATCCTTATATATAGCAGAACAAAAGGCCAAGAATAGCGAAAAACAACATTATAGAGAACAAGAGATAAAGGAGGTTTGGGACTCCCAAACTTGAAATATTGCAGATGGGCAGTATCTCTGGTGAGAAATTTTGATTGGTGTAAAAACTCTTTGCATAAAGAATGGGTGGGTTTAAAACACACTATAGCAGGTATACAACAATTAGGTGGCTATTGTTGGACTTCCTCTTCACAAAGAAAATTAGGACCCCATACTACTATGCTAATAAATGAAACATACAAAATATGGTATACATATATCATAAAGATCCCAATTATTTCTACAATCCCTTCTCCAGTTACTCTTTTAACTGACAACAAGAAATTTGCCAATCACAACTTCCAGTAGATCCCTGACCCCCACTACTCTCTAATCAGTTATACCTTGCTTTGCTGTCCTACAGAATGGTTAAATGAAACCAAAGTTAGATCTTTAAGATATTCATGATGGCTTATTTAGCAAATGGTTTAGATACAATTATCACATTTTATATCTAGCCATAATGAAAACAATATTTATAGACCTCTCACAGCCTTTGAATCTCTATGTAACTCTAGCTCCTTTATAAGAGGACAGCCTGATGAAACGGCATACTCACTGAGAAACGCGTTGCTCTGCTCCTGTGCATTGATTTTAACTTGTTTTTAATAAAGCACTACTTTTTATCGTAACCTTGCTCTATATCATTCTGGGCATTGGATTGGTGCATTTAACACTTGTTTACTATCAGAGGGTGAATCCTACAGGTAGATTCATGCCTGGTATCGTGATTGCTGATCTTTCCATTTGGATTGTTCCTTGTCCAGCCCTTCACCTCCTAATTGAGTCAGCCAAGCGGCTCTGAAGTCTCGGTTCGTTGATTATTGCACTGGAAGTGCAAGTAGGCTTGTGAGTATATCTGGACTTTTAAACTCTTATCGTTTGCCTACCATTACGTTATTACACTATTGGGCGCCTTTTTCTCTCTCCTATTTTTTCAGGATTTGACCTTTATAAGAGGTACACTTTCAGTCACTTATAAATTAATCATTATACACCATTCAAGGAATTTGCCATCTTATACTAAAAATGGGTGGAGGAGCTCAGGATTCCACATGGACTGGTCCACTATTTTAAAAAAACATGAGATCCCACATGGGGGGAGATCCCAAGATATATTGGTTTTAGTATAGTGTTACTATTTGTTTTTTTTGCACTTTGTGCATGTTTGTATGATGTTGTTTTACTTCTACACAACTCATGTAACAATTTCTGCATTTCTGTACACAATAACATTGGAGTATAGGCATAATCTGCAGGCAGATATTTGGTGGCTGTTTGATTATTATCAGAAACCCTCGATTTGTAAAATGTAGATTGTATATTGAGGATAGGTAGATGGGTCTTTTTAGTGGGGGTAGAGGAAAAGACCATATAGATGTATTTACTAAGTCTAGGCCCTTGAATAATAAATCTCTAAACCCGTAACCCCTTATTCAGTTCCCCACTTTAAGAGATGAGGTATACATTGCAGGTGCTAGTACATCTTTAACAGTAACAAGGGGTTAATGTTATCATCTGTAGAAAATCTAGAAAAGATCACACCTGAAAAGAAAAAGCAGTATTCAAAATATAAAGAACAAAGGTGGAACTCTCTGTAGAGTATCACAAAAAAAATCTAAAAATGAAGTGGAACAGAAGAAGGCGACACTGCTTCAGTTCCTGCTGGACCTTTAGTAGCTTTCCAGATAGCTATCCCCTCAGCAACGCAATAACACCAGCCATGGATTTTCATAGGTTTGGAAAGGCTCTTGTCAGCGCCAACCCAATATCTGCACTAGGTGGAGGCGATATAATCCTCTGGATAAGGCCCAATAACAAGTAAAATCCCACTAGGGAAATACAAAAGTTAGGGGGGAATAACAGCTGATAAAAAGTCGTGATCCAAAAGTCTAAAAGAAATACAGACTTTTATTTAAAATTGTATAGTATCACACAACGCGTTTCTCAGTCGTATTGACCATTTCATCATGTGAATGTGGTTACATAAGATGACCATAGGATTACAATTTACCATAGACAGAAATAATCAAGCATTAATCCTGTCTTATAGAGTCACAATGAGAGGAAAGAGAGAGAAGAGAGATCTCATGGCTGGCATTAACACACTACTGCTTTGCCAGTGTTTTGTGAAGCATAAGCAGGGAAGTACCCAATAAATGAGTAGGGTCTCCAGAAAATGATCTCTTACCAAATGATCTCTAAGAAATATATTAAGTTAACGGCTAAGTGATCCAGGTGGCTGTAAAAACTTTAAAATTAAAATTTCATGCTTCAGATAGAAATTTGCTTAAAATTGTGTGCTTTAAGTTACTCTTTTAATTAATTTTTCTTTGTTGTCTTGGTATCTTTATTTAAAAAAGCTGGAATGTAAGCTTAGGAGCAATCCCAGTTTTGGTTCAGCACCTGGGGAGCGCTTGCTGATTTGATGACTACATATAGAGCAGGCAATTTTAAGCAACTTTCTAATTTACTCCTATTATCAATTTTCTTCGTTCTCTTGGTATCTTTATTTTAAAAAGCTGTAATATAAGCTTAGAAGCTGCCCCATTTTTGGTTCAGCACCTGGGAAGCACTTGCTGATTGGTGTCTAAATGTAGCCATCAAATCAGCAAGTGCTTCCCAGGTCCTGAACCAAAAATGGTCCAGCTCCTAAGCTTATATTCCAGCTTTTTAAAATAAAGATAACAGGGGGGCGGAGCCAGCCAGGCTTGAAAGCGGTCGCAGAAAACAGTAGCTCCTGCTAAACCATCTCTATTAACTGTAATTTTAGCCCACTTTTTTGCCACTTAGGCCAATTATCAGTGCTATTGTGAAAGTCAGAGTCTTATCACGTTAATGGCTGGAGGATTTTCCCCGTTTCTTAGTAGTGCGGTACTTTTCAGCAGTGACGTGTGAGATACGCAGTGGGGAAAGAGGTGAGGCGCCATTTTGTCCCCTTCTACAGCACAATAATAAAGATGACATCTACTTTGGAAACAGAATTGCTCTGTATCTTTAACGAGTACTGCGATAGGATGGACCACACTCTGTTATTTGCTCTCCAAGGGGAGCCGAGCAGTGTCTGACTCGATTGGGGAGAGACTCCTAGAGCTGAGCAGGTAGCGATGACCATGCCTGCGCAGGGCTACACCGGAGTGGGCCTTTCAGGCATACATGGAGCTGCAGAGAATATGAGTGTTCAGAATGCCCATGCAGGGGATGAGGCGGGGAGCTGTTCCTCGGACCTGACTGCAGAGTTGATTGTCAATACTCAGCTTGCATCTGGTACAAAGGACCCTGCTGAATTTGAGACTTTACGACCTAAATGGATTAAAGACATATCTTCGATTGTACCGCTGCTGGGGTTTCTAACCCAACACACATTATCTGCTAATGAGATAGAACCTGCATGGGGACCGATATTGCAGAAGCCAATATTTATATCCTCGACTCCAGTATCCAGTTTGAGAGAGCTAGTGGTATGTAAAGCGGAGCAGATGAAAAGTCACCGGAATGTAACATTTACAGAACTGCTTTATCAGGAACTTCATGTGCGATCTCCCACTTATACAGTAAAATTTTACACTCCTTCTAAGAGAGTTGGTGTAGGCTAACATGCAAATTTTGTTTCTTATCATCATCTCTTCAGACTGGTATTTAAAATAGCCTACAAACTGAGAGACACTAACAAATTATAGGACATGTTTGATGTGCACATGTTTTAATGTTTATTTTTTGTGCAGGTTATTGATATGTTTTCCTACCACAAGATTTAAGTGCTATGTGAGGACTGTAGAATTTGACACATCAGAGAAGCTTGACAATGTGGATGGAAATTATCCCCATAGCTTGCTGAATAGATTAGTTCTTATCTAACAGCAATTCATTGTCAGGGGAAATCATTAAATCTTTTAGCTTAAATCTTTTAGCTTAGATCATTTTTCTAGCACAATAGGCATTAAAAATATTATTCAAGTAGCTCAGGGAGGTTCAGTGGACAACTATTTGGAATTACACACCTATAAATATAATTGTCTTGCCTGTCGTTTGGACATAGGGCCCGTGTCTGGGTGACAGGGTATGAAAATTACAAGTTTGTGGAAAAACCATACTCCCTTTTTTCACTATAATGCCTAATTAATTAACTGTTGGTATAGCTATACTTTAAATGTTGGTGTTATTTCTATTTCTCTCTAACTAGGTAGGCACTTTTGCCTGACAGTAAAAGATTTAATCAATAAAGTCTTGAGGGTTATGATGGGTGGAGGACGGTGATTGACTCCTACCCCTATATTTATGGTTCTTTAACCTGTTTCAATCCTATAAATCTACAGCTAGGACTTGCTTAGCCGGCTGGCTCCATGGTTCTAGTCCCCCCATTACTGTACTCTGGCATTAGTTGAGTTTGTCCAGAGGCAGATTTAGCGGGTTATCTTGCAAATACCGCTATCTCAATATTTATTTACATTATTCTTTTTTTTCTAGTGAGATTGTTGTGCTATAAGCATATATATATAGCTCTATCTGTAAGTGTTTAAGGTCTTACAATTAAGTTTGCAATTACCAACCTATATTAAGAGGAAGATTATTTCATATTGCAATCAACAGCTGACATACAACATTCTTTTGGTCCACTTTACTTAGCTGGTTTCTAGGTTGAATAGGGGACACTTTTATTCACTGTGTTGGTCGCCCTTATATCAACATTGGGATATCTTATGTTGGTGTTTGCAGCTATATAGTACAAAATTGTTATCTGGAGACCTATTTTTTATAAATCTCTAACTCATCATGTACCGTATGCCTTATAATACAGTATTAAGTGATAGCTACCCCACTATTAGAGCCTAAAAAGTTTTTTAAGAGTTTAAAATTAGCATATTTGCATAGGTAGGTTTGGTAGTCTATACATTTTAGTATTTTCCAGCTCAGTATGAATACATGATATTTTATATTATAGTTTTAAACATAGCTATCTCACTAATAGTATAAATATTATATCATTACTCTTTATATCTTATTTACATGGATTATTACTATATGTTTAAATTCTTAATGTTAATACTTTATGTAACAGGAGCAATTTCATGTGCCTTCTATTATGTTTTACTGCTCCTAAATTCAAAGAAAAAAAATAGAAAATGTGAGGTTTATCTCTAATATATTATACATGACTGTGACATAACCAAGTGATTGGTATTTATTTATAGGATCTTTCTTTCTGCACCAACACATCAGTTGATGTATTGCTTGTATGTTATTGTTTATCAAACCTCAATAAAAAAATTATTACAAAAATAAAAAATAAAGATAACAAGAGAATGAAGAAAATTATAATAGCCGTAAATTAGAAAGTTGCTTAAAATTGCCTGCTCTATCTGAAGCATGACAGTTTAATTTTGACTAGACTATACTTTTAACATATCTTCATTATTGTATTGTAGCCCATAGATCAGCAGTGGAGTATAGGCATAATCTGCAGGCAGATATTTGGTGGCTGTTTGATTGTTTTTAGAAACCCTTGATTAAATTGTACATTGAGGATAGGTAGACGGGTCTTTTTAGTGTAATAAAATAACTTGTGCTGCCATGAAATATTTCTGATCCATCAGGGTCTACTTTGATTGTTATAAACACCATTATCAAATGCCTCTCGCTGAGCGTCGCCTATGTAAGACTGCTGTGTGCTTCAGTTCCACAATGTCACTTACTCCAATTATATGTGATGGAAAAAGTCTGTACAACAATGACATCAATAAATGTTTCAATTTATCCAGGTGCTCGTTAACTACTTGCATGAAAGTATTATCTTGTGAGGGCCGAGGCCAGCATTGTGGTCATCACTTCTATAAAAGCTATAAAGGAACACAGGATAAAGTTCAGGTTTTTCTTGTTCACAATATTGATGCTTATTGAATGTACCCATAAGATAGCAGCTGCATCCCTAGCTGAACTGCACTACCCTGTAATTCGGAGTGGGGGTGTTGAGGTTGTAAAAATGGCTCTCCAGAGTGAAAAGGCTCTGACTGTTTGGAATCTATATTATGAGATTACTTCTGAATAATTCCAAGCACTCACACTTTGCTTTGCCAGATGGTTTAGGGTATCATTTCCTACATGTTCTATCAACATTGATTTCAAAAGCCACCCTGTTATTCTATTTATACATCCATCTTTATATCAGGGTAGTAAACTTGGGAGTTGTTTGTAGAACCACTACAAGTTTGGTTGATTCATGAGGTAAGCATCTACCATAAGTGCTGAGGATGCTCTAAGATAAAAAATGCCTTGGATAAGTTATCTTTAACCTGAAGTAAGCTTAAACATCAGAATATACTACAACCCATGAACAATGGCACTACTCAGGCTTTTCCTCAAAGGATTTAATACTAATAAGGGGGTAAATTAGTGTTGATTTCCCAAACAATGAAAGAGAAAATGGTGCTCATGCATAAATCATTAATAAGAACACATAAGAGAAACGGCATAAGACAATGGCAATTCTCCAAAAGTATGCATATAAAGCACTCTGGGCCATGACTATAGGACAGAAGTTTCCAAACAGGATTTATAAAACATAACTTTTATTGATTATAAAATATAAAAAACCAAAATTGTTTGGTCACATAACATACAGATTAAAAACGTCACTGATACCGATTAACAGTGTACTAAGTGTGAAGATCACAATATAAATTTATTCGGCCTATATAGATTCTCAATTAGTGTGATCTCAATATAGGTGATTCAAGTAGCTCTCTCTATATGATAACGTAATTAGGTTTAAAGTTAAATCACAATAGTTAGCTGCAAAAAGTAGAGTCCTAATGTGTATAAAGTATTAGTAGCCAGGATCGTGGTTATAATAATTAGTAGATAGTAGATTACTCTGGGTGGTTCATACTCTGTTATGTGAATATAACAGGTAATATGAATTTGTATAGAACTAAAATAAGTCGCAAAGTGATCACATACACCTTTAAAAAAATATATGTTTCTTTATTGTTACGATGTATTGAAAATGTCACTCAAATAGTTCTGTATAAATACACAGTTCTGTAAATAGTTTCATGGACCTATTATGTATGTTAGTCTTGAATACCCCTGTAGAGGCTTAGAGTAATCACCAACATTAATTCATATATTTGAGTATACTTGTATTTAGTCCTCGCTCATAAATCAATCCGCTTAGTCCGTAGCAGTGCAACCCCTTATCCAGATTGTGGTATTTTATTCTGTTTACAATTCATCGATTTTGTGTGTTTTGTGCACTCACAGTATCACCACAATCTTTATTATTAAAGGTCTTCACAGTGTGTCTTGTTAAAAGTGCTGCATCTTCCTAGGTTAAATCAAGCTAATCACATATGTCTATGTTCCACAGGCTCAAATATTAAATATATGAAAGAAAGGGGGTAAACAGCGCCAGTAAATCCTAATACATTGACGGTAGAATACGTGATGAATGGATTTGTAAAAAGTAATAAATGATGAAATAATAAATTAATAAAAAATACACAATAAAAAACGTAAAAATATATATACAAGAACTAGTAGAAAGTCAATTCTTGAGTAGTGTATAGCAAAATGCTTCCTAGTGGTGGTAAATAGTAATGAATACCCTTACCAGTAGTTTCTGGTAAGGGTAGATGATAGGTAGATGTGCACGCAAATATATATGTCTACCACTTCCTCAATTGTAGTGTAAAATTTAGTTTAAAAAGAAAAAGGAGTATTACGGCAATTCTGTTTGTGTTGCTAATATTGCACACAGATAACTAAGTCTGGCACAACCCAGACAGGATTTTAATATCGATAGTATAGCAGTGGTATCGTTACAGCTACTCAATATGATAAGTTAACTCAGTCTGGCACAACCCAGGCTACGGTAAATAGTTACTTTACATAATAGTTAGGCTATAGTGCCATATAGTTACTAATACACTATTTCTATAAACTACTCTTGTGTTTCACGCGAATCATTTTTCACAAAAGGCTGTGTCAAATGCTCGACTAGCTATGTCATTTACTTAATTGAGTGTACAGAACACTCAAAACAGTATGTTGGCATGACTAGTCGAGACGTTAGAACCCGTATACGTGAACATTTGGGCTACATTAAATATGACAAACCCTGTTCAGCACTGTCTAGGCATTTTCTGGAAGTACATCAAAAGGATGTTACTTCCTTTAAATGGAGAGCAATTGAGGCAATAACATTACCCACCAGAGGTGGAGATAAAGATCAAATCTTAGCACGTCAAGAAGTCTATTGGATTATGAAATTAAAAACACAAATCCCCCATGGTTTTAATTCAGAATATGATATGATCAATCATTGGAAATAAATAAATATACATTATTATTTATTGTTGTTATTAATATTTTTTTGATGTATTTGTGTTAAGTATGGAGACTTGACAATCAGCATCTTTTTAGTTTGTGGATACATATATATGCAATTTTATCACTAGGAGTATTTAGGTTCTAAGCTTTACATACAGTGTCAGCCATCCTGGTGTGTTCCACAAACACTGATGCTTCTACTGACATTATCATCTCATCATTTTGTTTTGTTATGCCGTTTTTCCATGTCTTTTTTCATGTCTCTATGCTTTTCATACATACATTCATCCTTATATATATTTATCACTAATTATATATTCACTCTCAGACAGTTATATGCCAGATTGAATTTTAATTTTAAATTTTGAATATTGTTTGGATTAATTAGTGATATTTTGAAATTATAAGGTTTAAGTAATAATGACATTATATAAGTGATTATTAGTTTATTTCACACTTTTTTCAATTTTTCATTTATTATCATAACATTGTTTTGTAATGAATGTATTTATTTGTTTAGTTATCAATGTATTGTTAATATCCTTCATCTGATGCCTCCCTTTGTATCCAACCTTCTAGTTTTGTATATGTGACTTTGGAGTGGTATGAGTTAAACTTATTGGAAGGAGTGTTCAGCACCGGCCAATAGTTACTGAGAACATGCTTTTTAAACTTGTGATGCACTTGTTCTAACAGGTTTATGAATACGGCTCCTGCCGAAACGCGTAAAACCTGTTAGTCTTTTATTCTAACATGTGTTTTAATGGATGTTACCAATAAAGTCTATTTTTATTCATTACACCTACGGATCATGAACTATTTTTTTCATATATGCTATTTCTATAAACACATATGTTAATCTAAGTCTGGCACAACCCAAACTATAAGCAGATATAGCTATGGTGAATTAGTTCAGAGAGCAATAACCACAAGTTAAATAGGTATCAGGCTTTTAAAATAAACACATAAGTAGAGTGTGAACTAATTCACAGCTCTCCCCTGACGTGTTTCGCCCTATTGGGCTTTATCAAAGGCGGCGAGCAGCCGGATCTGTGGGGATTTAAACCCTGTAAACCGAAGGTCCCGCACAACCTCTACTCTAATTGGTAGTTCAATTGGTTACGTGAAATTGATGACAGATTGTCGGACAAATGCCCGCAATAGAAATGTCTGTTATTAGGATGCCGATTGATAATATCCAGTATTCCGAGTAAATTGTGCTGTCAAATAGTCTCAAAGTACGGATCGGAAAAGACTAAATAACTGATCGATAGGTTAATAAATATCACCTAAACCCTTTCTTGTGATATTCCGTGTTTGGCCAGTGAGTGATTCAGAAATCTGATCATTTTTTTGTGTATATCACTGTATGGCCATAATATGGGGAAATAATAATCTCACTTCAAATCTATCTAGACATAATTCAAGGTTGCGATCAATATATTTATATTATGATATATATTACAAATATCCTCTTGTCGGAATTTGAAGGAAGACCAATGGCACTACTCGTTTGTCCCTATAATTATTTCTGGGAATAGAACGGTGCTATGTAATAATACAGTTAGTATCCACAAACAAGAGAGGCGGAGAAGCCTACACCTGAAACCAGACTACATGTGTAGCACTCAAGGGGTTAATGCATAATCAACTTACAAAAACATTCTTGACATATAGCAAACAACATGAGGAGTAACTGGAATTATTGGATGAACAGTTTCAACTTAGAAGTTTAAAACATAACTTTTATTGTTGAAATTAAACACACATTAATATAGGAAAATACAAAGTTAAAACCACTCTCAGGAGCCAAACAATGCTTACGTGCCCAATGTTACTATTGTAAAAATATGAAGCTGCTGTGTTGTGCAATTGTATAAAGAGCAGTGAAACTGCGTAAAAGGGGAGTTATTAGTACGTTTACTTTGATAAATGTTACTGCTGTATCGGTCGGTTACAGACTAAAGCACTGATTATCTCGTTGCTATTTCTCTAAATAATTGACAACAGTAAATAGTATAATATTGGAATAGTCAAGTATTACCCATACGCTTGTACCGTGTTGTTTTTTAAAAAGCCGTTAAGGCGAAACATGTCAGGGACGCTAGGGTACTGGTGAGGAGTCCTAGGAGCTCCTGTGTTTTAGAAAGCCTCAGGCTGCCTTTTAGTTAATATTGACCATGTTATTGTGACTTCATTATACTTTAGAAGCTGCTATGTGCAATTGATAATACTGTGTATCGGTGAGGGGTGTTTTTATACACAATAACGGTAGCTCTGTTAGAAGTCATAACCACCAAGAAGGTTAGAATCTCATGAATTCATTTTATAGTTAACCATTGGGACACAATCTACTATATATAAGTGCCACTACAAGACAGGAAACACACCTGCTCAAAAACTGGGAATAATTTTCTATAAATTGATTACTTTGTACAATATATATAAGTATGAACTTACCTTTGGCTTATAACTAGCGGTTAGGCTGTTTGATAATCGTATACATACGAACTGGGTCAGTTACAGCTATTACCTAAATTAAGGTTACAATCTATACAAATGTCGAGTACTAGATTCCAATCTAGTAGATACAATCAGAAACGTTGTTTATTCAATCCTTCCATTTAAAGGGCCACTGTAAGTAAATATTTTCTATGCCTGTTACTAACTAACTACCCCAAATACGCTTTTTATCAATAGCATTTCATTAACATATCTCTACCGTATATCAGAAATCTTGTCTGCAAATTTAATTGTTTTCCAAACCCACTCAGTGGGTATCCTTTGCTCTGTACCAATCCGTTTACAATACCTAGGTTTCAAAATGGCACTTTAAACACAAAGTTATTGGTTTAAGTATTTTGAACATGCAGTGCTGAAAATAGTGGGCAGGATAACGTGACATCATCGGTGAATAAAAGATATAACTTTTAGAACGTTATGAAACGTCGTTTTGGAGAAAATATAGGTCAGTAGGTTTTAATTAATGTTTATTATGTTAGTTGTTTAGCTTAAAAATTATAACAGAAAGTAATCCTTTAAGTCGTAACAATAACATTAATTAGTTACACCCAGCCTATTTGACAGCGTAGCTATATTTCTCTTTATAACATGCCAGCACATCAAACTGGCAGAGCATACCAACACGGTACAAGCGTATGGGTAATACTTGACTATTTCAATATTATACTATTTACTGTTGTCAATTATTTAGAGAAATAGCAACGAAATAATCAGTGCTTTAGTCTGTAACTGACCGATACAGCAGTAACATTTATCAAAGTAAACGTACTAATAACTCCCCTTTTACGCAGCTTCACTGCTCTTTAGACAATTGCACAACACGGCAGCTTCATATTTTTACAATAGTAACATTGGGCACGTAACCATAGTTTGACTCCTGAGAGTGATTTTAACTTTGTATTTTCCTATATTAATGTGTGTTTAATTTCAACAATAAAAGTTATGTTTTAAACTTCTAAGCTGAAACTGTTCATCCAATAAGTCCAGTTACTCCTCATGTTGCTTGCTATATGTCAAGAATGTTTTTGTAAGCTGACTATGCATTAACCCCTTGAGTGCTACACATGTAGTCTGGTTTCAGGTGTAGGCTTCTCCGCCTCTCTTGTCTGTGGATACATCCTCTTGTCAGAGTTTAAAGTTCTATTAATACGAATCCTTATATTGGTATTTCATACTCTATGAGTATCAAAGGAGGGGTTTTCTATTATATTATCTCTATTGAACAAAGAAAAAGCTTATCCCCTCAATAATCTAAATGGGTAATTGTTAATGATGAACTCTATGTCATATAGGGATCTCACTAGTCCCTAAAGAAGGGGGAGTCAGTGGTTGAAAAAGAAAATATGTGAATAATCATGTTGTGAAAAATGAAAACAGATAGTGCTGGACATGCAAATAAACTAAGTGTGTGAAAAAACAATACAACTGTGAGTGATGAAGAATCCTCATGTTGAAGTAATAAGTGTGGTAGGTATGTGAATCAATGGGTTAAATAGCCCATCTACTAGATGCTGGTTATAAATTAGGCCAGCTCATTATTTACAGTACTGTTTACTTTGCAATGCATGTAAAAGTGTGCTCTCAATGAATTCACACCTGATTGACAGTATGTGAAGTGTATATACAAGTGCATACAGATGGTCATACATATGACCCATGATATGAAGGTGTTGTAGTGCCATTGTCCCCTTTTGAGATCACAAAGTAAACAGTGACAATAATAATTTCCTGTTTAGAGTAAAATTAGTACCAAAGTAATTTTACCTTTATGTGACCAAAAATGCTTGGTGAATGTGATATTTGAACTTGATCATTTCTATTTCAATATATTCATTGGGATATTTAGTAAGGTCATTAGTCTCTCAATATTTATGCCCCTTACCATAACCCTAAAGAGGGTCAGAAGGGATTTACTCCTATGATCCCCATATTTTGCCTTAATTCCTAAATGATTCGAATACTGGATATTAATATTATTGCATTTATGCATACAATTTCTCAGATGTATACGCAGTTCATGAACACCAGTATTGCTCATAGGTTGAACGTTTGTGTATATAGAGAAAAATCGTACATTATAACTTGATCATTGATGTTCTAATATGCTTAAATCTAGAATGAGTAGGCTCTTCCCTAGAGAGAAGGAAAGGGAAAACAACGGGCAAGGATAGAGTATGAGGAAGCACTGATGTTCTATACCCTGTATATGGGGATCCTCAATATAACTTATCGCATGCCCTCATATCAATCGTGTAAAGATCCTGTTTGATAATGTTATTAAATCAATAGTATACTCAGAAAACAGAAGAGTCTTATGATCTTATCTTATTGAAGATATTATAGATATACATAAAAGTTATTCTGTTCGTTGAGGCCACATGGTTGGACTGCATTCAGTAAATATATACAACGACTTTCAGATTTTAATAATTCTGTCTCCAGATTACCTCCTCAAAACCCAAGGCTAACTTTCTCTATTCCCCAACACTGTCAATCACTGTGGTTGGAGTTATGGTGTCTCAGGAAATGTGCAGCTACACTTGTTAGGGTTTTCAGTTCCTCTATATCTTTAGCAGCATTCTTGATGTTCCTGAGGTGTTCCATGAGTCTTAATCTCAGTTTCCTGAACGTCATTCAAACATAGTACAGATTACATGTACACTGAAGTACATAAATTACACCTTCAGTGTTGCAAATTATGTAGCGTTTTATTTGGTGATCTTTCCCAAATCTATCTCTGATTGTAGAGGTATTTCGCATGAATTTACATGTGCTGCAGTTTCCACATTTGTGGGCTCCTGGATTAAATGCTGAGATAGTTTTTTCTCCTTTGAACGTGACTGCTGGTTACAATATCTTTAATGTTCTTCGTTCTCCTAAACCCAAACAAGGGTTTTACGCCTAGTGTGGTTTTAAGTGTGGTATCCGTCATTAAAATACCACAATGTTTCTTAATTATGTTTATGATTTGGGGAGTTTGAGCATTGTGAGTCATAATTAGCCTGGGTGTTTGGGAGCCTTTTTTGTTCCTTTTATGAAGCAGATTCTGTCTTGGTGTATACCAGGCGCTCTGTTTAGCCTTCTTTAGCAGTTCCGGCGGAGTCTCCTATAGGTAAGCTCCTCATTGTACCAGGGGCATGCGCACTAGTACTATGTAATAAGCTGTTTGTAGCTGTTGGTTTCCTAAACAAGTCAGTATTGATAGCTCCATCAGCATTTTTCCGGATTGTGATGTCCAAGAAATTAATTTGATCCAGACTCTCCTCATGTGTCAATTTAATATTTAATTGGTTATTATTCAAATGGGAGAGGAATTGTTGTAGCTCCAAGTGAGTACCTTCCCAAATAAAGAAGATATCGTCAATAAAACGTATCCATAGAGGTACTAAGTCAGTGTACTTTTGATTCTCTTCATTGAAGACAAACTCAGTTTCCCACCATCCGAGGAACAAGTTGGCATATGTGGGTGCACATGTAGTGCCTATAGCTGTCCCCCGGGTTTGTAAAAAGAATTGACCATCAAATGTAAAGAAGTTAGACCTCAGCACCATCTCTAATAATTTGAGGACAAAGTTGTCATGCTCATCATCTTCCTCTGAGTTCCTGTCCAAGAAATATTTAATGGCTTGCAGGCCCTGCTTGTGGTTTATCAAGGTGTACAGGGATTCAACATCTGTAGTTACGAACCAGGTTGATTCTTTAAGTATTAGGTGTTCAAGCCTTTGTAGTACTTGCATAGTGTCTTGAATATAGGATGGTAACTCTTCAACATAATGGCGTGGTCTGTGATCTATATATTTGCTCGCCTTCTCAGTCAAGCAGCCAATCCCAGACACTATTGGTCTACCTGGTGGGACTTCAGCATTTTTGTGAATCTTAGGTAACATGTAAAAGGTAGCTATTTTTGGTTTGTCAAATTTCTTCTCCTTCGCTGTGATTGTTCCTTCATTGAAGGCTCTATTTATCAGGTTGGTATATATTTTCATATATCCTTCCATAGGATTATAGAAAAGTTTAGTGTAACACGACTTATCTTTAAGCTGTGAGGCTTCTTTCAAATACATGTCAACCGGCCAGATTACTATATTGCCCCCCTTATCCGAGCCCCCGATCACCACTTGATCCCACTGTCTCATTTCTTGGACCGCCAGGTACTCTTTGTACGTTAAATTCTGTTGTTTAGGGGAAATATATAAAGCGGTAATGTCACTACATACTAAATCTCTAAACGGCTCAATCTGTGGAGCATTAACATTTTTTGGTACGAAAGTTGATTTATTGTTTAATTTATCTCTCCATTTGCCAGGTGTCTGTGGTTTTGATTCCATCAGTAAATTTTCTAAATCTCTCAGACTGCCCAGTTCTTCTTCTGACCACCCCTCTGCATTGGGACTCTGGGAAAATGTTTTTTTAAAAGTAGTTTTCTTGTAAATAACTGGACATCTTTAACAACTTCAAATTTATCAGCATCATTTGACGGGCAGAATGATAATCCTTTTGATGGTACTGAAATATGTTCTTGTTGTAACTGCAGTTATGACAGATTAATCACTCTTAGTGATTCAGGTGAATTTGGGAAAATGGACTCTGTTCCCTTCTGGGTGGTCTCCAGGGTCCCTGATTGTCCCTCAGATGTCGTGCCTGGCTTCTGGATGTTTTTTTGTTTACACCTCCCCCCTCTGCGTGTCCTCCTCCCTGTTCTCCTGCATCTAAAAAATCCTTCCTTTTGTTTCTACTTGATGATCTAGATGCAGTTTAGGGGGGTCGTCATTACCAGGTTGATGGAACTACCCTCTTCACCGTCAGTATCTGAAACATCACTTTCTATGATGTTCACCTTCGGATTCCTGTTATTTCTGTAAAAGCCACTTTTTCGCAACTTATATACCCTATTATTGTTGAAGTCACTTATATCCCTGTTGAGTTTGCCTTGCTTAACACTTTTGAGTTCTAGCTCATATTTATCTAATTCCTGTTGGTAGGTCTTATACAATTGGTTAAAGTCAGTGTTATGTTCAAATTTTTTTAGCACCTCATTCTGTTCCTTAATTTTAGTCTCTAATAAGTCATACTCAGATTTATAATGTTTGACTAATATGCTCATTAGTTTAGCCAAACACTCTGACAGGGCTTCTTCCCATTCAGTTGTTAATGCGTGTCCAGAACTATCTGTTTTTGTTTTTCACATCATGATTATTCACATATTTTCTTTTTCAACCACTGACTCCCCCTTCTTTAGGGACTAGTGAGATCCCTATATGACATAGAGTTCATCATTAACAATTACCCATTTAGATTATTGAGGGGATAAGCTTTTTCTTTGTTCAATAGAGATAATATAATAGAAAACCCCTCCTTTGATACTCATAGAGTATGAAATACCAATATAAGGATTCGTATTAATAGAGCTTTAAACTCCGACAAGAGGATATTTGTAATACATATTATAATATAAATATATTGATCGCAACTTTGAATTATGCCTAGATAGATTTGAAGTGAGATGATTATTTCCCCATATTATGGCCATACAGTGATATACACAAAAAAATGATCAGATTTCTGAATCACTCACTGGCCAAACACGGAATATCACAAGAAAGGGTTTAGGTGATATTTATTAAAATATCGATCAGTTATTTAGTCTTTTCCGATCCGTACTTTGAGACTATATGACAGCACAATTTACTCGGAATACTGGATATTACTAATCGGCATCCTAATAACAAACATTTCTATTGCGGGCATTTGTCTGACAATCTGTCATCAATTTCACGTCACCAATTGAACCACCAATTAGAGTAGAGATTGGGCAGGACTTCCGGTTTACAGGGTTTAAATCCCCACAGATCCGGCGGCTCGCTGCCTTTGATAAAGCCCAATAGGGCGAAATGCATCAGGGGAGAGCTGTGAATTCGTTCACACCCTACTTATGTGTTTATTTTAAAAGCCTGATACCTATTTAACTTGTGATTATTGTTCTCTGAACTAATTCACCATTGCTATAATTGCTTATAGTCTGGGTTGTGCCAGACTTAGATTAACCTATGTGTTTATAAAAATAGTGTATTAGTAACTATATGGCACTATAGCCTAACTATTATGTAAAGTAACTATTTACCATAGCCTGGGTTGTGCCAGACTGAGTTAACTTATCATATTGAGTAGCCGTAACGATACCACTGCTATACTATCAATATTACAATCCAGTCTGGGTTGTGCCAATATTATCTGTGTCTAATATTAGCAACACAGACAGAATTGCGGCAATACTCCTTTTTCTTTTTAAACTAAGTATCACACTACAATTGAGGAAGTGGTAGACATATATATTTGCATGCACATCTACCTAGAAAACGTTAATCGATATCAGAATGTTCATGCTACATATGCCGTGATTAGATGCCAGTGGATACACAAGACGAGTGGTTTATATAACAGATACAAATTAACAAGAGCACTATTTGACTGATACAATCTTGCAATACCACATGTTTTACCGCAACTGTAATTAATTTAAATTTTACCAATAGCGGAACATTTGTGTCTCATTCTATCAAATTTCAGTGTATCTCTGAATTAACAGAGACTCTGACAATAATACTGAACCACAGGGACGGTTACTTTTAAGAACATTGGTCCTATATTATAACGGCTACATATGCTGATCAGATTTCAGATCTGCATTGTGATAGTGTACATGTGATGTATAACAACGCTAACCTTAATTTATTGTACCACATTATGCTTTATTAACCCTCAGTATATTTAATATTTGAGCCTGTGGAACATAGACATATGTGATTAGCTTGATTTAACCTAGGAAGACGCAGCACTTTTAACAAGACACCTTGTGAAGACCTTTAATAATAAAGATTATGGTGATACTGTGAGTGCACAAAACACACATAATCGATGAATTGTAAACACAATAAAATACCACAATCTGGATAAGGAGTTGCACTGCTACGGACTAAGCAGATTGATTTATGAGGGAGGACCAAATACAAGTATACTCAAATATATGAATTAATGTTGATGATTACTCTAAGCCTCTACAGGGGTATTCAAGACTAACATACATAATAGGTCCATGAAACTATTTACAGAACTGGGCATATATACAGAACTATTTGACTGACACATTACACTTTCAATACATTGTAGCAATAAAGAAACATTTTTTTAAAGGTGTATGTGATCACTGCGATTTATTTCAGTTCTATACAAATTCATATTACCTGTTATATTCACATAACAGAGTATGAACCACCCAGAGTAATCTACTATCTACTAATTATTATAATAACGCTACTAATACTTTATACACATTAGGACTCTACTTTTTGCAGCTAACTATTGTGATTTAACTTTAAACCTAATTACCTTATTATCATATAGAGAGCTACTTAAATCACCTATATTGAGATCACACTAATTGAGAATCTATATAGGCCGAATAAATTTATATTGTGATCTTCTTCACACATAGTACACTGTTTATCGGTATCAGTGATGTTTTTAATCTGTATGTGATGTGACCAAACAATTTTGGTTCTTAATATTTTATAATCAATAAAAGTTATGTTTTATAAATCCTGTTTGGAAACCTCTGTCCTATAGTCAGGGCCCAGAGTGCTTTATATGCATACTTTTGGAGAATTGACATTGTCTTATGCCATTTCTCTTAAGTGTTCTCAAGCTTAAACATCAGGTATATGGGCAGACTATGAGTCTTTTTGTTCTGCAGTCAAAATGTTTCATTGTACCTGATCTCTTAGGGGTGATAGATGGCAAAGGAGGATTCTGGTGTCTACAAAGCAGAAATGTTATAAAACCTGTGTCAGCATGTAAATATTCAGTAGGCTTAATGAAATGGGTTAACGGAAACGCTTGTTTGTAAGATTATCTGGTTTGATGTAGCATTCGTTTGTCACACTCCAAGATGATAAATGAGCTAATAATGCATCATAATTGTATAAAGTAAAAAAAGTTAGCTGAAATAAATGGATATCACTGTAAATAGGATATCTAATTCGAGCAATACAATAAAATATTTCAAAATCAATTCAGTAGCATGAACAATATTATTACATATTGCAGTTGTCATCTTGCCCACTTGATGTCAGTGTTGTATAATATTAGTAATAAAAGGTTGGTGACTGTTGAAAAGTTCCAACAAACCGTGTTCTCCCCAGGGCATATTTAGTGGAGGCACCACCCTGCTGATTTTACTGACCACCTGGCTATAATGTAAGCCATTATTAAAAAGTTATAATTAAAAAAATATATAAATAAAAGGGATTACTCTACTGCCACTTAATTTATCTAAACTTGGTGTCAACAGTCACAAAAAATTTAATATTGTATGTATAGCTAGAACAATACATTATATGTATAGCTAGAACAATACATTATATGTATAGCTAGAACAATACATTATATGTATAGCTAGAACAATACATTATATGTATAGCTAGAACAATAAATTATATGTATAGCTAAAACAAAAGAAAAAGGGCCTTCAAATAAAATTCCCAAGGAAGCCAAAGTGTGACGGTTGCACTACAAGTTCAGTTTATTCATCTGAAAGATATGTATCACATTTCCAAAGCTTTAGCTAAAATCACAGACATTGAAAGTGTAGTGCAACCGTTGTCGCACTTTGGCTTTGTTGGGAATTTATTTGAGGGCCCCTTTTCTTTTGTTCTAGCTATACATATAATGTATTGTTCTAGCTATACATATAATGTATTGTTCTAGCTATACATATAATGTATTGTTCTAGCTATACATATAATGTATTGTTCTAGCTATACATATAATGTATTGTTCTAGCTATACATATAATGTATGGTGCTAGCTATACATATAATGTATTGTGCTAGCTATACATATAATTTATTGTTTTAGCTATACATACAATATTAAATGTATTCTAACTATTGACACCAAGTTTAGATAAATTAAGTGGCAGTAGAGTGCTCCCTTTTATTTATATATTTTTTTTAATTATAAAGGGAGCACTCTACTGCTACTAAGGTAATAAAATTATATTTTCCATTGTTCTCTCCAAGTATTGGTGATTGGATTATGGACAGATAGTTGGCACTCTACAAATAACCGATAATAATAATAATAATATGGAAGCATGTATATGTACACAATGTGATAAAGTAATGAGATCTGATTATACCTACAAGATCAACCCATTTTATTAGGTTGTGGCTTCAAAACACAAAGTCAGCTAATTCATATACACAAATAAGCCTTAAAAAGCAAATCTCATACATTTTATACTCTGCAGCTGGTAAAAAAAAAAGTAATTGGAAACACATTAAGGAAAAAACAATTTTATAGTATACTGTCCCTTTAAAGAAGTGGGAGAAAAAAAAGCAAAACTCATCTCTCCTCCTGAGAAACTGGGGCCGCTCCAACACTATTGCTGTACCACTTCATTATCCTTAATATTAATATAATAAAAAGATCCATGAAAGCAAACTCAGGACTTTTTTTCCTCAAGTGGTTCACTTTGTCTAGATCAATAACACACCACATTGCAGTGTGTTTACGCTACTAGCTTACTGCGGTTGCGATAAAGCTGAAGTGAATGTTAACTGTCAAATAAGAAGAAGAAAATAAAAAAGCAACACACAGCAAAGCTCTTAAAGGGACATTAAACACTTTGAGATAGTAATATAAAATGATAAATAGTATATATAAAAACAACTCTGCAATATACTTTCATTATTTATTTTGTCCCCTTTTCCTGTAATTCCATTCTGAAATTGTGAGCTTTTCAGTTCCTGTTAGAAATGGAAATGCAGAACACTTATATCCCACACAGCCATTAGCTGCACACTCTAGTGACCTATTTATAACTGTCCCTTATTGGCCACAGCAGAGAAGGTAACCTAAGTTACAAAATGGCAGCTCCCATTGTTTAATAGACACTAAAACTTTACACTCATTTTGTCAATATTTAAACAACTAATAAAACTTTAAAAAATACATCTACATGTTATTCTCAGACTAATCTTTCCTTTAAATGCATCATTCTATCTAGCATTTGTTTAGTGTTTAATGTCCCTTTATTCAATATTCATATAAACACAAACACAAGTATAGCTTTCTGACGCCAAAAGGTTGCACTCGTTGATGTTTCTGTTTCAATGAAGAGTAATTCTCTCAAGAGTGAAAAAAAACTCGGAGCGAGTTTATATGGGCTCTTAAGAAAGACCTTTTAAATGCTGAAACACGTAGAGCCTGGTTATCCTTTGTTGCAAATTGCCTTCAAGCATATTTCAATAAATGCTGAGAATTATACTTCAGCTGTGAGTATATTCCATTTAGTGCTTTATTTGTTACTATCAAAAACAGATCATTCAGAGGGGAAAAACATTTATACATGGGAGAGAGTTTCAAGCTGCCACTACACAAAGAAACTAAACAGATAAAATATAAAGGCTAGATTACTAGTTTTTGTCGGTAAGGCTTGCGGCTCTAACGCTCCTTTTTTTTCTAACGCTACCTTAAGCCTGTAATGATGTGTATGCTTTATGTTATAGTTTAAGTTCAGTAGTTATGCTTAGTTCACACTGTGCACTACAAACAGTTAACATTTTAGTCATGTGATTGGAGGGGGCGGGCAGTTGTTGTTAAGATGGATTCTGCTGAATAAAGTCTGTATTCTTGTTCTCTCTCCTTGCTGTTTGCTAATACATTATAAAGATCATCACATGGTACCAGAAGTGGGGTGAAAAGTGACATGGCAACAAACAGCAACACAAAGAACATTCCTTCTCTGGATTTAGAGTCAGGGAACATTTCTGATAATTGGTCAAAATGGAGGGAGCTGATTGAACTTGTGTTTGCAGGCCCAGATGCAGACAGATGGACTGATCAACAGAAGGCAGCACACTTTCTGATATGTGTGGGACAAAAGGGACGTGATGTTTGCAGAGCCTGGCAGGCAAGCAGGGATATCACTGCAGATGACAAAAAAAAAAAAAAAACAGAGGTATTGTTTGCAAAGTTTGAAGCATACTGCAATCCAAGGAAAAACACCACAGTGCAAAGGAAAATGTTTTATGAGAGGAATCAGTGTGGAGGTGAATCTGTGGATGAATGAGTGACACAGCTGCGCTTGCTTGCCAAAGACACTGCTTTTTATGATGCAGGTGATATGATAAAAGACCGTATTCTGATGGGCAGTAAGTTTAAAGAAGTTCAGGAAAAGCTGCTGCAGGAAGAAGATTTAAATCTTGAGAAAGCCATCAGGATTGCTAGAGCATATGAAATGTCAAGAAAGCACATGCAGGTACTGGAAGGAACACAACACCAGATCAGTGCTATAGAAAATCAAAGCAGCAGATACTGGCAAGAAAGAGGACACAAGGGGATAAAAGGCAAGTGGGACACTGGGACAAGTAACACACAAGCAACCTGTGGCTACTGTGGAAACATGCACAACAAAAATGCTGCCTGTCCTGCAAGGTGGCAGATATGTAATAAATGCAAGGAAAGAGGACATTTTGCCAGGGTGTGTAAACTGTTTTCCCATATTGCAAGGACATAAACACAGGCTGTACACACCATAGAGGACAATGATGACAATGCAGGGTCAGACTCAGATTGCACCCCAATATATCTTGCAGCAGTACAGAGATCACACAAGTCTGCAGATGAAGCAAATGTAACCCTACAGATAGGGGCTCACAAAACTCCAGTCACATTCAAAATATATACAGGGGAACAAGTAAACTGTGTGCCAAGCCACACATACCTGGAACTCCTTAGAAATGAATTCCCCTTAGAGACTCAAGACCTACCAAAACTGTTGGGATATGGTGGTGAAAAGCTGAAAGTGATGGATCGCTGCCATGCAAAATGTTTTTACAAGGGATCTGAAAAGGTCTTACAATTGTTTGTGATAGAAACAAAAGCCCCAGCAGTATTAGGTCTCAAAACAAGTAAAGATATTGGACTTGTAAAGATCATTATGGCTGTGGATGGTGGGTGCAGCGAACTGTCAAAGGACAACATTAAGCATGAGTACAGTGATCTATTCAAAGGCCTAGGTTGCCTCCCGGGGATTAGCCGCATACGTATAAAAGAGGGTGCACAGCCTGTCATTCATGCCCCAAGGAAAATACCTCTATCCCTTGAGGCTAAAGTCAAACAAGAACTAACAAGGATGGAGAAGTTGGGGGTAGTAAAAAAGGTCACAGAACCATCAGAATGGGTCAGTTCTATGGCTGTGGTAGAGAAGAAAAACACAGACGCAATTCGTATTTGCATTGACCCACGTGATTTGAACAAAGTAATAATGAGAGAGCACTACAAACTCCCCACCATAGATGATATAGCTCACAAGCTAGTAGGAGCAACAGTGTTTAGTGTACTAGATGCACAATCTGGTTACTGGCAATTGCGTCTTGATGAACCCAGCAGTCACCTGACCACTTTCAACTCCCCCTTTGGATGATGGTGTTTCACAAGGGTACCTTTCGGCATTGCTTCTGCTCAGGAGATATTTCAAAAGAAATTACATGAATTGAATGCTGGTCTACATGGTGTTGAAGTAATAATTGATGATTTGCTGGTTTATGGAAAGGATCATACAGAACATGACGAAAACCTTATTGCCTTACTCAAGTGGTGTCGGGAGAAAAATCTTAAACTCAATCCAAACAAAATGCAAATAGGGGTAGAAGAGGTTACATATTTTGGACACCTTCTAACCAAAGAGGGCTTAAAGCCTGATCCAAAGAAGATAACAGCAGTTATTAGCATGAAGGCCCCATCCTCCAGGAAGGAACTAGAGACATCATTAGGCATTTTTAATTATCTATCCAAGTTTTCTCAGGGCCTCGCTCAGCTGACAGCCCCACTACATGCATTGCTACAAAGGGATGCTATTTGGTCTTGGGACGCAAACATGGAAAAGACATTTGAGAAACTAAAAAAACTGATCACTAAACATCCGGGGCCAATACTGAAATATTTTGACGTAAACTGCGACACTGTGCTTCAAGTGGATGCATCCCAGTTTGGGTTAGGTGCTGTGCTAATTCAACAAGGACATCCTGTTGCATATGCTTCACGAGCTCTGACAACAACACAAGCCAATTATGCTCAAATTGAGGAGATGTTGGCCATTGTGAATGGATGTGAGAAATTTCACCAGTATATTTATGGTCGCCCAGTGGTTGTGGAAACTGATCACAAACCATTGGAGTACATCATGCAAAAATCACTATCTGCTATACCTCCACACCTGCAGAGGATGGTTAAGAAACTACAACAGTATGATCTCACAGTGAAATATAAACCAGGAAGGGAAATTCCGATGGCAGATACGCTGTCTAGGGTGTTTCCAGAAGGACATGAAGCACGGGATGAACCTGAATTGGAAGAACAGGTACATACAGTACTAGTAAATATTCCAATAGCTGATGTACGGCTGGAAAAAATTAGACAAGATACCAAACAAGATAAAGTACTAGAAAAACTAATTCGTGTCATGTGCAATGGCTGGCCAGAAAAACGAAAGAAGCTTTCTCCTGAGTTGCAGGGATTCTGGCCTGTGAGAAATGAACTATCCTTTCATACGGATATCATATTCATGGGTGACCG
Organism: Bombina bombina; assembly: GCF_027579735.1. Taxonomy (NCBI): domain Eukaryota; kingdom Metazoa; phylum Chordata; class Amphibia; order Anura; family Bombinatoridae; genus Bombina; species Bombina bombina. Next base: position 273,048,344 of record NC_069499.1, read on the forward strand.
TATTCTTATTCCTAAATCACAGCAGGCAGAAATACTGGAGCAAATTCACCAGAGACATTTGGGCATTACACTTTGTAAGCGCAGAGCATGGGATGTGGTTTACTGGCCTAATTTGGACCTTGATATTGAGACACTTGTGAAGACATGTGAAACCTGCCAGACATTTCAAAAAAACAATGCAAAAGAACCTCTTACACCATGGAACACTCCTTCATGGGCATGGCAGAGACTGGCCACAGATATTTTTCATTTTGAGGACAACCACTACCTGATAGTAGTAGATTACTACAGCAAATTCTTTGAGCTAGTACAGCTGGGAAATCTAAAAGTATCAGCAATCATATGGGCTTTCAAAACAATACTCTCGAGACATGGAGTGTGTGAAGAACTTGTGTCCGAATATGGCCCACAATTCTCAAGTGCTGAATTCCAGCGCTTTCTGCGTGAATGGGGAGTCAGGCACAAACCAATAAGTCCGTATCACTCACAGGCCAATGGTTTAGCTGAGAAGTATGTTGGCATCGCCAAATCCATTATCCGAAAAGCACAATCATCAGGGCAGGATGTGTACCTAGGCCTTTTAAACTATCGTGCAACACCCATGGAGGGTTTATGTTCACCTGCACAGCTGCTCATGGGTAGAGCACTGAGGACCACAGCGCCTATTGCACAACAGAAATTGCAGCCTCAGACTATACCACACAATCAGGTAACAGGTCAGAGGAACATAAACATGAAAAAGCAAAAGCTGTATTTTGACAAATCTACCAAGTTACTTGGTCCACTCAGGGCTGGGCACCTGCTCGAATTGTCAGTGAAGCTAATTCACCAAGGTCATATATAATCAAAACCAAGTGTGGACAGAAACTGAGATGCAACTGGCGTCATCTTTGACCAGACACTGCAGCTGATACTTTACTCGGGGAACCAAGCAGCAATGACAATAAAGAGCAAAGCAATGAATGCACAGAATTCCCTAACATGGATGTAAAGTCTACTGAGGACTTTGAGGACAACATAAGTGTATCAGCTTGCGATAATGCTGGGAATGACTCAACTTGACACTGATTGTACTGCTAGTGAGCCAGCAGTTACTTTCTCTAGTTATGCTTGAGCTATTAAACCAAAAATATGGGAAGACTTTGTCTCATATTAAGTGTTTCATATTTGAAGGGGAAGATGTAATGATGTGTATACTTTATGTTATAGTTTAAGTTCAGTAGTTATGCTTAGTTCACTCTGTGCACTACAAACAGTTAACATTTTAGTCATGTGATTGGAGGGGACGGGCAGTTGTTGTTAAGATGGATGCTGCTGAATAAAGTCTGTATTCTTGTTCTCTCTCCTTGCTGATTGCTAATACATTATAAAAAGACATCACAGCCAACGCTGGTATTACAGGTTTTTTTTAAACCTGGCGTTAGCCGCAAAAAGGTGAGCGTAGAGCAAAATTTAGCTCCACTTCTCACCTCAATACCAGCGTTGCTTACGGTAGCGGTAAGCTGGCTAAACGTGCTCGTGCACGATTTCCCCATAGGAAACAATGAGGCTGAGCTGGCAAAAAAGCAGCGTTCAGCTCCTAACGCAGCCCCATTGTTTCTTATGGGAAAATAAAAAATATGTTTGCACTTAACACCCTAACATGAACCCCAAGTCTAAACACCCCTAATCTTACACTTATTAACCCCTAATCTGCCGCCCCCGACATCGTCGCCACCTGCATTATACTATTAACTAATCTGCTGCTCCGGACACCGCCGCCACCAACATTATACTTATGAACCCCTAATCTGCTGCCCCCAACGTCGCGGCAACTATATTAAATTTATTAATCCCTAATCTGCCGCCGCCAACGTCGCTGCCACTATAATAAAGTTATTAACCCCTAAACCTAAGTCTAACCCTAACCCCCCCTAATTTAAATATAATTTAAATACATCTAAATAAAATAACTACAATTAAATAAATTATTCCTATTTAAAACTAAATACTTACCTATAAAATAAACCATAAGATAGCTACAATATAACTAATAGTTACATTGTAGCTAGCTTATGATTTATTTTTATTTTACAGGCAACTTTGCATTTATTTTAACTAGGTACAATAGTTATTAACTATTTAATAACTACCTAGCTAAAATAAGTACAATTACCTGTAAAATAAATCCTAACCTAAGTCACAATTACACCTAACACTACACTATCATTAAACTAATTACCTAAACTACCTACAATTAAATACAATTAAATTCAATAAACTAAATTACGAAAAAAAAACAACACTAAATTACAGAAAAAAAAAATTACAAGAAGTTTAAACTAATTATACCTAATCTAATCCCCCTAATAAAATAAAAAAGCCCCCCAAAATAATAAAATGCCCTACCCTATACTAAATTACAAATAGCCCTTAAAAGAGCCTTTTGCGGGGCATTGCCCCAAAGTAATCAGCTCTTTTACCTGTAAAAAAAAAAATACAATACCCCCCCAACATTATTAATACCTATTTAATAACTATTGTACCTAGTTAAAATAAATACAAAGTTGCCTGTGAAACAAATATAAATCCTAAGCTAGCTACAATGTAACTATTAGTTATATTGTAGCTAGCTTAGGGTTTATTTTATCGGTAAGTATTTAGTTTTAAATAGGAATAATTTATTTAATTTTGTTAAATTTATTTCGTTTAATTTAAATTATATTTAAGTTAGGGGGGGTTGGGGTTAGGTTTAGACTTAGGGGTTAATACAGGTGGCAGATTAGGGGTTAATAAATGTAAGTAGGTGTCAGCGATATTAGGGCAGGCAGATTAGGGGTTAATAAAATTTAACTAGTGTTTGCGAGGCGGGAGTGCGGCGGTTTAGGGGTTAATACATTTATTAAAGTGGCGGCGATGTCCGTCGGCAGATTAGGGGTTAATAATTGTAGGTAGGTGGGGGCGTCAGATTAGGGGTTAATCAATATAATGTAGGTGTCGGCGATGTTAGGGGCAGCAGATTAGGGGTTGATAGGTATAATGTAGGTGGCGGCGATGTCCGGTCGGCAGATTAGGAGTTAAATTTTTTTTATTATAGTGTTTGCAATGTGGGGGGGCCTCGGTTTAGGGGTTAATAGGTAGTTTATGGGTGTTAGTGTACTTTGTAGCACTTTAGTTAAGAGCTTTATGTTCCGGCGTTAGCCCATAAAACTCTTAACTACTGACTTTTAAATGCGGTAGGAGTCTTGACAGGAGAGGGTCTACCGCTCACTTCTTCCAAGACTCTTAATACCAGCGTTAGGCAAATCCCATTAAAAAGATAGGCTATGCAATTGACGTAAGAGGATTTGCGGTAGCCTCGAGTCACGGAATAAAAGTGAGCGGTACACCTGTACCTGCCAGACTCGTAATACCAGCGGGAGTTAAAAAGCAGCGTTGGGACCTCTCAACGCTGCTTTTTAAAGATAACGCCAAACTCGTAATCTAGGCTTGTTTTGAAAAAAACAAACAAAAAAAACCTCAACAAGGACAATGATTACCCAAACCTAAAGCGAAAACAGCTGAACCAATTTTTAGGGAATTTGGCATCTTAGCTTTGTTTTTCTTTCATAAGATGGTGAGAGTCCACAAACCTTGATGTGTGGGATTGAATTCCTGCCACTAGAAGGAGGCAAAGATACTCCAACCACCAATAGCTTTTAAACCTTCCCACGTCGCAGTACAACTCAGTTTTTTTCTTTGTCTCCTAGGAGTAGGTGAAGATTTGAGGTACCAGATTATACATGGAAAGGGGTGCTCAGACCTATGCAAGACCTGCTACCCCTCAACAAACCTTGGATACAGAGGTTCGACCTGCTAGGTCGTTTTTGTGCTCTTCTCCAATATCCTCTGCTGTTACCTTCACAGCACTGGATGGGCTCTCAACTGGAGACAGCTCTTCTTTACAACTGACGAGCTCTGTGAAGTGGGTGCTTCTACAAGGTAAGTACAGTGCACTCACATAGCCCGCAGGCTATTAGTAGATACACCTTCATGTGAAGCATAACCAGGGGGCTACTATATTTCACACAGCCATATTCAGAGCTACCATGGATTAAAAATCTTATGCTTGGTGCTGCACATATATTTGTGTTGTGGTCTCTCAGCTATGGCACATTCCATTAAGGGCTCAATTATTAATTGCTAAGTATATAGGGGCACTATAACATTAAGGGGTCAATTTATCAAGCTCCGTACCGCTGCTCCATAACTTGTCCGCCTGCTCTGAGGCGGCGGACAGAAATCAACCCCATCGAATACGATCGGGTTGATTGACACCCCCTGCTAGCAGCCGAATGGCCGCGAATCTGCAGGGGGAGGCATTGCACCAGCAGTTCACAAGAACTGCTGGTGCAATGATAAATGCCGACAGTGTATGCTGTCTGCATTTATCGATGTGCAGTGGACATGATAAACTACATTGTATCATGTCCGCTTGCACTTACATAAATATACCCCTTAGCCTCTTTGTTAGGCAGTTTCAGGAGCACTATTTTGCAGGCACGCTCTCAGTATGCAAGGCATGCAACAAATTGTGCCTATTGTTATTTTATGGTTAGTGCACTCAGCATGACAGTTATTACATCAGGCTTATCATCGCACAGCTGTCCTGAAAGAGAAGTACGCTCCTTAAGTGTTAAGTGCTTGTGGCAGGGGGTGCACTGCGTTAGCCTAAGAGTTAAATGTTTTCCAGACTTTGGTTTTTGCAAGCTCCTCTCCTGGTCTTGAACCCACATTTACCTAAAAAACATAAAAATAGCATTCTGCTTGCTTTGACAGCTAGCATTGATCTGTGTGCTTGTATCCTCATGTCTTTCTCTGCTATGAAGCCTAATAATCTTTCCCCATAGTGTCCCTTTCATTCAGATCCCTTAGAGGGGAGATCCACTGACCATCATTTTTCCTAAGATGTGTCTCTAATTTGTGAAACTGTTCCAGTTTGTTCTCCAGCTCAACTATGCAGCATGTGTGCATCTCATATAATGCATTCTGGTCAGTCTGCTAATATTTTTTGCTGCAATGTTTGTCCTACTATCACAGGGAGATTCTATAAATTTTTCACCAGAGTTCAAGAATCATCTTCACTCTACTGTAATTGTGATCTTGAACGATAAGAAGATGTTCCTCAGGGTTCTAACCAGCATAGAGAGGTTCCTGAAATTTTTGCAGGAACCTACATCTGAAAATTCTGACAATTCTTCAGATGGTGAAATATTTTCAGATGATCAGGAGTCTATATCTCATTTAGAATCTGATAACTCTTATGTTCAGGGTTGAACATTTATGGTTTCTCACTCTGTGAAGTCCTTCAAACCTTGGGTCTTATGGGTAAAAATCCTGCTGAGGAAAAACCAGTCAGTCAATCTACTGGGTTTTATTTTTTAAGCCATCTCTTAAATCTCTGGATATTTTTCCAGCTCCTAAATTAGTTTCAGAAATAATTTCTTAAGAATGGGATAAGCCTGGTATCTCTCTGTCCACTAAGTTAAAAAAAGATGTATCCTTTGCCAGCTTAGAATATGGAACTTTGGGAGTTTATTCCAAAAGTTGATGGAGGGATTTTTACACTTGCTAAGCGTACTACAATTCCATTGGAGAATAGTACTTACATCAGGTTATCTTTACAAGCCAGCCGTTGGAATGGAGTGTGTAGCAGGTGCTGCAGATTGATCTATTCTTAAATCAGATCAGTCTTCTGTAGAAGAACTACAGAGCTGCATTAAATTACTTTGCATCGCTAACTCCTTTATCTGTGCAATTGTAGATAGTGTTTAGAATGAATAATTAATAAAAGTGTTGTAGATAGTGTTTAGAGTAATGTGAAAAATATGTCTTTTTCCATCAAATCAAGAAGGGCCTTATGGCTTAAATCTTGATCTGCAGATATAGTCTACAAAAACAAATTGACACTTTGCTTACAAGGAAAGGCCCTCTTTGGACTCAATATTTTACACTGTTACTGGAGGTAAGGTCGCCTTTCTCCCTCAGGATAAGAGATCAAAATGTAAGAACAGATCTGGTAATAGTTTTTGTTCCTTTCACTCTTCTAACACTAAGAAGTCCTCTTCTTTCTAGAAATCTGACTCCTAAGTTATCTTGGAAGCCGGGTCCCTCCTGGTCCAAATCCAACCAAAACAAGAAAATCGCTTTCCAAATCTGAATGAAGGTGCAGCCCTGAACCAGACTCAGGTCTGGTAGGGGGCAGATTTAACCACTTTCAGGAGGCTTGATTTCAATCAGTTCAGGATTCTTGGGTATTGAACATTATTTCCTAGGTTTTTCGCACCAAACCTCCTTGAGGATGGTTTCTTTCTGTCCAATGTTCCAAAAAATCCTTTGAAGACTGCTGCCTTCCTAAAATGTGTTCAGGATCTAGAATTGATGGGGGTCATTGATCCTGTTCCTTTCGCAGAACACGGTCAGAGTTTTTATTCCAACCTCTTTATTGTTCCAAAAAGGAGGAAACTTTCTGACCTATCCCGGACAAAGACTTTAAAACACATTTTTGAGAGTTCCCACTTTCAAAATGTAGATCATCCGTACTCTCTTACCTCTAGTACAAAAGGGCCAGTTCATGGCCACCATGGATCTGAAGGATGCATACCATTATATTCCTATTCACAAGAAACATCAACTGTTCCACAGGTTTGCCTTTCAGAACAAGCTTCAGTTTGATGCCCTTCCATTTGGGTTGGTGATTGCTCCCTAAATATTTGCAAAGGTCTTGGGAACGCTATTGGCTGTCATCAGAACTGGACGGTATTCTTGTTCAGGCTCTATCTGTGCCTCCGGCAATTTCTCACACTCAAAAACTTCTGCCTTTCCAACACACGGTTGGAAGATCAATGTGCCAAATAATTATTTAACTCACTGTACCAAGGTCTGCTTTATGAGGATATCTATTGATTCAGTACCCATGTGCCTATTTTTCACGTAGTTGTGCAAACTAAGGCCTAGATTTAGAGTTCGGCGTTAGCCGTGAAAACCAGCGTTAGAGGCTCCTAACGTGGGTTTCTTACGGACTCCGGTATTTAGAGTTTATTTACCGACACTCCAAAATCACCTAACACTGAAATTTCTACCGACACCTCAGACCCAGTAGTAAACATATACCGACAAAAAAAAATTCAACGAATCAAATTAAAAATATTACACAAAGTACACTTACACTCATACAAACACTACACTATGTTTATTTTTCATATTTAATAATTTTTCATCAAAATACAAAGGATTAAAGTTGCGAGATCTCGGGTGTTTGAAAAAAAACAACACAAATCCATTTTCCAATTGACTTACATTGACACACGGGAAAAGACCCTCATATACCTACATCTAACTAATAACATTATCACAAAATACACTCATCGATGCATACAAACAATATACACCACATGACATACACAAAATATTTATTTATTACAAAAAGAACACTATTTAGTTACTTTTTCACACAAGCTCATGACGTCACTCACTTTATGAGGAAAACCAGTCTTAGAAAAAAATTTTAGAAATATTTAGAGCCTCCATTGACTTCTATTGGGAAGACGTGCTCGTGCACGCGAAACCCTAATTTCCCTAACGCACGCAAATAGCGTAGACAGAAAAACTCCAAATACCAGCGCTAGAAAATACATGATTTCATGCGTTAGACCCAGCTATGATAAATAGATTAAGAAATGACTATTTCCCTATGGTGGATTTATGGATTTTAATTATTGAATATTCACAACACCATTAAATTGTTTCACACTTTTAGATTACATCAACTACAAATCCACATCACTAGTAACACATTATTATTTAAATAAAATGACATTTAAACTTTAAAAAAAATCAGTAAACATTTCTGGATTCACAAACAGTACACAATGGGAAACACCTCTCATTTACCTTTATTATTGCATTTCAGTTATTCAACTCATATGCTTGCATCAACAGCATATCTACATAGGCTTAACACATGATCACTCATGGATGCACATATATTACTTTTAACATTCACTCATACATGTGCATTCAAATGATGGGGGAAAAACACATTACATTCTCTATAGGAATCACAAAACACAACATATGGATTTTACTGTACTTTTAACATCATGATTCCATCACCAGAAACCATTAGGAATTACGTACAACAAGAACATCATTACACCAGATTACAGATGTCACTTTATGGGAAGGAACAACAATGCCACACCGCTATATAGAAGTCAGCATATGTGGGACACAATCACAATATATACGTACATGTACATAACACGCATCACCCATCACGCAACCACAAAGCACACATTTAGATTTTATTCAGCACACAATAACAATGTAGCACAATACAACAACACAATGAGGATTTCACAACTACATAGGCAGGTTAATAATATCATGACGTCATTAGAAGATTCAACCATACACATCACAGATTCACCACTGTACCGCCCCTTTAGGAACTTTAACACTCAATACTACAATACAACATATACGTAAACAACAGTTTGGAACAGCATTATTATTGAAATTTCAATGGGACAATTAAGAAATATTGTCAGATCGCAAATCACTTATATATATAATACTAAAGATGGCATCCGGAAGTTATTCAGTATTAGTGCCATTTTTATGGGACGCATACAATATTGACAGCTCGGCAATCACTTATATATACAATACTACAGATGACAGCCGGAAGTTATTCAGTATTAGTGCCATTTGAATGGGACGCATACAATATTGACATCTCGGCAATCACTTATATATACAATACTACAGATGACAGCCGGAAGTTATTCAGTATTAGTGAGATTTTAATCGGACGCATACAATATTGACATCTCGGCAATCACTTATATATACAATACTACAGATTACAGCCGGAAGTTCTGATTTTTTATGGCGATTTTAATGGGACGCATACAATATTGACAGCTCGGCAATCACTTATATATACAATACTACAGATGACAGCCGGAAGTTATTCAGCATTAGTGCGATTTGAAAGGGACGCATACAATATTGACAGCTCGGCAATCACTTATATATACAATACTACAGATGACAGCCGGAAGTTCTTCAGTATTAGTGCAATTTGAATGGGACGCATACAATATTGACATCTCGGCAATCAATTATATATACAATACTACAGATGGCAGACGGGAAGTTCTGAATTATTATTGCGATTTTAAAGGGACGCGTACAATATTGACTGCTCGGCAATCACTTATATATACACTTATATATACAATACTACAGATGGCAGACGGGAAGTTCGGAATTATTATTGCGATTTTAAAGGGACGCATACACTATTGACTGCTCGGCAATCACTTATATATACAATACTACAGATGGCAGACGGGAAGTTTGGAATTATTATTGCGATTTTAAAGGGACGCATACAATATTGACAGCTCGGCAATCACTTATATATACAATACTAAAAATGGCAGATGTTACTTTATCGTTTACAAACAATATTGCATCAACATTGATCGATCACATTCGATGCACATTATACACAACTATGCACTTTCATTCATGTTAGCCTGGACGTGTGCTTGTTACTAAGATCGCGTTTAATAAATATTGATTACGCATATGAACAAACATTACAAACATGCACTGTATGTGTGATATTTGACACTTTCACATTGAGATTCATTGGGTGAAAAAAACATTTCCTCCCAAAAAAAAAAACGCCCACTGTGAAAGCATTCGCGCCGCTCACATACAAACAGGTGAATACAATCAGCAATCATTACAAACTCACTACCATTGGACTAATTGTACTATAAATCCCCCAAACAACATGGCCAATGCATCACTTGTGATCCACATCAGATCAAGTGCTTACCTTGTTACGCTGTTTTGAAAGATGGATGACGATGACATGGTAGACACTGCTGGTGCTGCTATTGGCGAACTAGCTGTTGGTCGAATCAGGCAGCCTCGGCGGCTCAGACCGAGACGAAGGGGTCGTCTGGTGCGAGGTCCTCGTGTCTACAGGGTGAGACCCACCTTGGAAAACATGAGTGACTTTGAGGTTTTTGATAAGTATCGGCTCGATCGCGAACAGCTCATTGGCCTTTACGAGCTTCTTAAACCTCATTTGGAGCCACGTATACAAATAAGGACTGCTGTTCCCGGCATGAGTAAGATGCTAAGTTGTCTTTACGTCCTGGCCTCCGGGAGTTTTCAATCCGGAGAACTGTACATGCATGGCCTGGCTCAAGGTACATTCTCTGTGGTGTTTGATAACTTTCTGGACGCCATGGTACGTATCAGTAAGCAATACATAGGATTCCCACAAAATGATGGTGATTGGAGGCGCCTGAAGCGGGAATTCTTTGATATTGCTCAATTGCCCAATGTCTTGGGAGCCATTGATTGTACCCACATTGCGCTGCGTGCTCCAATTGATGACTTGCCCTTCAGAAATCGCAAACTTTTTCATAGCCTCAACGTGCAGTATGTTTGTGACGCACGGATGAGGATTATGCATGTGTGTGCGAATTTTGCAGGTGCTTGTCATGATGCCCGCATCCTCTCTCTGTCGTCCCTGTGGAGACAGTTTGAGGAAAGACAAATGCCCCCTGGTTATCTCGTTGGTGAGTATTTGTGCACAACATGGTTAATTAGTTTGACAATTGCCACTGTAGTTTTAAAATGTTAGCGTCATGTTCATCTATAGGATGCAATTTAACCATTTGTTATTTACTGACGCTAATGTCTACTTTTATTTAAATGCAGATATGTAGCATGTCATACCTTAAATGCTCAGAGAATGCAATGTAACCATGTATTTAACATTTTACACAATGTTTTTTTTTGGAGAAATACGCATATGTAGCATGTCTTAGCTGAAATGGGAAGATATTAGCTCATGCAATGTAATCATGTAATTGTCTCTTTCCGCTAATGTCTACTTTTAGTTCAATGCAGATATGTAGCATGTCTTACCTTAAATGCTCAGATAGAGAATGCAATGTAACCATGTAGTTAGCATTTTACACAAGGTTTGGTTTAGGAGAAATACGCATATGTAGCATGTCTTAGCTGAAATGGGAAGATATTAGCTCATGCAATTTAACCATGTCATTGTCTCTTTCCGCTAATGTCTACTTTTAGTTCAATGCAGATATGTAGCATGTCTTACCTTAAATGCTCTGATAGAGAATGCAATGTAACCATGTATTTAGCATTTTACACAAGGTTTGGTTTAGGAGAAATACGCATATGTAGCATGTCTTAGCTGAAATGGGAAGATATTAGCTCATGCAATTTAACCATGTCATTGTCTCTTTCCGTTAATGTGTACTTTTAGTTCAATGCAGATATGTAGCATGTCTTACCTTAAATGCTCTGATAGAGAATGCAATGTAACCATGTATTTAGCATTTTACACAAGGTTTGGTTTAGGAGAAATACTCATATGTAGCATGTCTTAGCTGAAATGGGAAGATATTAGCTCATGCAATTTAACCATGTCATTGTCTCTTTCCGCTAATGTCTACTTTTAGTTCAATGCAGATATGTAGCATGTCTTACCTTAAATGCTCTGATAGAGAATGCAATGTAACCATGTATTTAGCATTTTACACAAGGTTTGGTTTAGGCGAAATACGCATATGTAGCATGTCTTAGCTGAAATGGGAAGATATTAGCTCATGCAATTTAACCATGTCATTGTCTCTTTCCGCTAATGTCTACTTTTAGTTCAATGCAGATATGTAGCATGTCTTACCTTAAGTGCTCAGATAGAGAATGCAATGTAACCATGTAGTTAGCATTTTACACAAGGTTTGGTTTAGGAGAAATACGCATATGTAGCATGTCTTAGCTGAAATGGCAAGATACAGAATAATATAGAACTTTTTTTTTGGATGTTTCTGAAAATTTTTTTAATATGGATTATCGTGTACAAAACTTTATTTATAAAACAATATACTATTTTAAGGATTCTGTTTGAATTATGTTCTGTTCATAATTTATAGGTGATTCTGGGTACATGAGCCGGCCTTGGCTCATTACCCCCTTGCGTAGCCCGACTGATGTGTCTGAGGAGCGCTACAATATGGCTCATAAGAGAACCAGGGCGGTGGTTGAAAGGATGTTCGGGCTCCTGAAGATGAGATTCAGGTGCCTGGACCGTTCTGGAGGAGCACTCCAGTACAACCCAAAGAAGGTGGCTAAGATCGTTGTAGCCTGTAGCGTCCTGCATAATATTGCACAGCGGGCTGGGATGCTGCAGGCCGTCACGGTGGACAGAGACCTCCTCAGAGATGAGGAGGATGATCCTGTTCTAGAGGGGGAATTCCAGGACGAGGGACTCGATGTCAGAGCAGACGTCATCAACCGCCACTTTAGACGGTAAAGAATAGAAGTTAGACTGGAGTATTTTCAATAGATGTGAACTCTAGGGAAATGACAAGTAGAGAATTGTGCAAACATGTTAGTATTGATCAAATGTTAAAAAAAAATTTCATTTATTAATATAGGTGATGCTCTGGGCATTGGGTCCTGTAGCGAGTCTTTGCCACCTGGTTTTTAAAGAGGACATCAGATGGTAAGTAGAAATGTATGGACTGTTGCTGGCATGAATTGTACACAAATACATCATATGGCATACATTTTCAAAAATAGAATTTAGTTTACACATTACTTAAAATGTACATACTCAGAAAGGGATCCTCTAGAATGACTATGGTTCAATGTCACACATTAGAGGTTTGTTCTGCTCAATATGACTCATCTTCACACTTGATAGAAAATAACACAAGTTGCTACACACGCTTAGTAAGCTAGTGACAGAAATTTATTATGAAATGGGGGGGTGGGAGAGGGGTACAGAACTGATTCACACACTTGTATGAATTTTATTTAAAATCTTTCTTCCATTAGGGACATGACTTAATCTAAAGACTGAAAGGGAACAATTAGAAGCCTGACAGTGAAGATTGCCCAGACTGACAGTGGGAAAAAGCCAAGATTGAAATTGAAGTATACCAATGGGATCATGTCTGGCATTATCTTTCAATTCTGCTGACCTTGAAAACCATACAAAGACATGTTCACATGGTAAGTGCAAACTATTTGATAGAATAAGGCTGTGGAGACATCCTATTGGAGACACTTAGATGATTTTCTAATTTGTAGATGGTATTTCCCAGTCCTCTATTTAATGAACTGATGAATAAGACACCTATTGAAGATCAACTGTTTACCCCTGAATTGACTTTCAAAGACCATGCATTGTCCAGGTTGGTGTACCAATGCATGCTAGTGAAGACTGTTGAATATTAGTAGCTTACATACATTAGTCATATTTAGTTCTAAATTAGATATTTAGGGATCACAATCAGACACTTAGATGATTTTACTTTTTTAGATGGTATTTCCCAGTCCTCTATTTAATGAACTGATGAATAAGACACCTATTGAAGATCAACTGTTTACCCCTGAATTGACTTTCAAAGACCATGCATTGTCCAGGTTGGTGTACCAATGCATGCTAGTGAAGACTGTTGAATATTAGTAGCTTACATACATTAGTCATATTTAGTTCTAAATGAGATATTTAGGGATCACAATCAGACGCTTAGATGATTTTACTTTTTTAGATGGTATTTCCCAGTCCTCTATTTAATGAACTGATGAATAAGACACCTATTGAAGATCAACTGTTTACACCTGAATTGACTTTCAAAGACCATGCATTATCCAGGTTGGTGCATGCTAGTTAAGAATCACATGAAGAATGTTGATTATTGTTAGCTTACATACATTAGTCATACTTATTTCATCATTAGATATTTAGGGATCACAATCCGAAAAAGGAATACATATTATAGTTGATATAGAGGTATTTGAATGGACATTAAATATTACATTTATGTTCAGCATACATATATTGTTGAAATGTGATATACATTATTATGTATAATTAGAAATTTGGATATTTAAATAGAATTTTGATTCAACAATATAATGGTGTATGTTTTGTATTTTTTTTAAATCAATTTAATAAATATCTTTCAAAAATGTTGAACAAAGTTAGAGCATAGACACAAGATGATTGTAAATGTATTTTATGAATATTTGACAACGTGTGTATTAACTTTGTTCCATTTTTTTATTTGTCATTTCAGATTGGCATCTGATGACTTCCAGGAATATTTTAATTTTTTCTATAAACTTTTATTTTTTAATTTTTACATGTTAATAATAAACATTTTATTATTAAATACATTCTTTTGAACAGATTATACTAAATATCAATATAATCTGTCAATAAATAAAAGTTGGACTCCCATGACTGGTAGTTGGCTATTTGACAAGCACATGCATAAGATCAAATAATGCATTAATATTAGAAAATCAACTGATTCCGAGAATATTACATTAAAATATCTTTTATAACATTAATTGGGGAGTGAGATCCTTCGATGCTTTTCTTTTGAAAATGTAGATATTAAATTAATTTTGGATATGTATTCAAAAGTTTTTTGTTTTAACTTTTAAGAAGGGGAAGTGGTTCAATTACATTAAAGTGACAGTGTTGTTGAATGTAAAATTAATTTTATAAGATCTTGTATCTTCCTTAGGTATCTCTAAACATTTTTTAAAAAAATTAATTAAAACTTTACTTGTATAAATGGTAGGTCATTTAACTTGATATTTTTCACAAGCTAGTTATTGGATGCCAGGTTAATCTATGTAATTTTCTAGTGGAGTCATTTAACTATACTTAGTAATATTATGTATTTTTAAAAATCTTACCTCTTGGGTTAGACATCAAATATCTATATAGAATTTTAAGTCCCCTTTAGTTTATTTTGTCAATGTTAAATCAACATTCCAAATGTTTGGGTCCTTAAAGGGACATTCACAAAGTATATTGTGTATAGATTTTTAAAAATATCATACAAGAATTTAAACATATTTATAAAGTAATATAGAATTACATTCAGTCTTTAAATATACTTTTCAAAAAATACATCAATGCACATATCTTAGTCAATTACATAAGGCATCTATATGCAAACAACAATCAGCATCAAAATAGCCTATGTAGAGATGTATTTAATCCAAGAATATATATAATTACAATATAATGATTGAATAACAAAACATATTAAGTTGGTCAAATATTAGAATATTATACAAAATGCATACATAACATATAGCTTAATGTCCCTCTAAGCTGAAGGCTCCAAAATACCTCCTTTAATAAATATATTTCAGTCAGTGTGTAAAACAATCTAGAAGTTAATCTAAATTTGCTTTACTCATATGTTAGACTAATTTAGCAAAAGGAAGGTGCCTAGGTTTATGATATTTTAAGCATTATTGTGAAATGTTTCTTTAAAGGGACATGAACTAAAAATATACTTAAAGGTAGACAGTTAAAAAATTAATGATTTATACATTCTGAATGAGTATTCTATTTTAAGCAACTTTAAAAATTGTCTTGTATTATGAATGCTCCTTGTGATATTGCTATCATTACTTTAAAATAAAGGCATTAAAAAGATAATTTATTTGCTTCAGTACTCTGGACAGAACTTGCTTGTTTTGTTTGGAATAATTGATCAAACAATCGTCAAGGACAACCCAGGTTTTTTTTAAACAATTGTCCGTAATATAAAATATCATTATTGATTTGCAAAGAAACATAACAAGATAACTGTTAACATTTGATAATCGGATTAAATAATAAAGTTGATTAACATTTAATGCTCAATCTGAATCACCAATGCTAAATTTGTTTGGACAGTGTCCCTTTAAGAGCTTTAAATAGTGTATTTACTTATCTTCCTATCTTGACATACTTTGCTGGAAAAGCATATCGAGATCGGCTCAGTAGATGAAGATTGGTGGATGCACAGAGATGCCTTATGTGATTGGCTCAACCATGTGCATTGAAATTTCTTCTGTTGAGGATATATAAATACTAAGAGAAATTGATTTACATTTTAAAGTCTAAACAATCTTCTATCTCTACAGATCATTTGATACAATTGTTTGTTTGTAATGTATATTTAAAACTAAAGATGCCATTGCACAATAACATATATGAGCACTTCAGAGAAATACAAGCTCGAGGTTTATTTGCTAATAACAAACAAACATGTAGTTTAACATTTATAAACAGATTATCAAAGTTACTGACATTCTAACCTGAATTTGAACATTAAGAAATATTGCGTGGGAAACGCATCTTGAAACACCAGATTAGCATCTTTAAACATTAGTCTAATGTCACGCAATAGCACACAATCAATGTGCATTATAAAGACATTTAATAGAGCAATGTCAATAATTCTCAATAAGTCAGCAAATTTATTTAAAGAACAATAAAGACATACAATATTAAATGTGTATTTGTATTAAAGAAACAGACCGTTATTAAACCGAGAAATGTCTACAACATTTAATAATGTGACAGTATTAGATTTTAAAGAGTATTTAATCATTAATATTTAACGGATCACGGATATTAAATCTGCGTCACACATATCCGCATGACAGGCCCATGAGTTACAAATAAGTCTACATGAAAAATGAAGTAACAGCACCACCAAGCGGTATGTGTAAGGAAGTTACTAAGATATGAAACATTAAGGAACGGCCAATCAGAGTTCATCACACAAACACAACTTGAGTCAGGATGGTCTCACAGACATTCTAACAATATTTCAAACTTTTATCCAATCAGATGTACAGATAACTTGTCCCATGGTGCATCTCATGTTTACTTCACCATATAAAAGTCCATTACACGTTGCCATCTTTGTCAGTTCTCTAATGCCTGCAGGCAGTATATATTATATCCCTACATATATTCTACAACCCAGCAGGCATGTCAGTTCCCAGGTTCACCAAGGAGGAGAGCGCTGCACTGGTCCACGCCGTCAAGGACTTTTATCCCCAGCTGTTTGGGAACAAGAGGAGGTTGACAGATGCGCCTGTTAAGAAGGCCCTCTGGGAGTCTATCACCAATGCGGTTAGATTGGTGTGTGACGTCCAGAGGACCCAGGATCAGATCATGAGGAGATTCGGAGATATGAGGTTGCGTTTATCCAAAAAAGTCAACCTCATAAGGGACTAGGTACAAGCCCGTAAAAGGGGTGGCAAAAGAGAGGCCCTGCGGAAACTGTACCTACTCCCTTATGAGGTGACTTTATGTGAGCTCCTCAATCTCCGGGTCCCCAAAAGATTTCGATCCTCGCCATCCTCGGCCTCCTCTTCTTCCCTCCCAGCTGCGGGATCTGAAAGTCCTGACGCGGGGGACAGGGCAGATGCTTCTCCGTCCGGTGGCCTGGGAGGAGCTGATAGAGAATCTGAACCAGGCAACTATCCAACTTCATATAATATCTTAATATTTGTTATTTTTATCCAAATATGTGTATATAGTCAGATACTAAACCTATACAGATCTCACAACATACACTACATATGATGTTTAGATATCTGATTTTAGATTAGTGACACATGAAATAGGAATGATGTTTCTTGCGCTCTACAGAATATGCGTCACAGAGCGGAAATGTAATTTCTCATCCACGTTAACATGGCTTTGCTGTAAGTGGCATTGCTTTATACATGTTGTTCAAATGACGGATGCGTAATTCCGCTTGGAATCATTGCGCAATAATCGCGAAAATGGAATTTCTCATCCACGTTAACATGGCTTTGCTGTAAGTGGCATTGCTTTATACATGTTGTTCAAATGACGGATGCGTAATTCCGCTTGGAATCATTGCGCAATGATCGCGAAAATGGAATTTCTCATCCACGTTAACATGGCTTTGCTGTAAGTGGCATTGCTTTACACATGTTGGTCAAAATTAAATGTGAATTATTATATTAGTGAAGAATACAGTATTCTTATTTTCAATATTATAGCTAATAAAAAACGAAGAATACAAATAAATTATAACATATGGCCATCAATTGATGATTATGAAATAACAACAAAAAATTATTAAAGATACAGTAAACAACACAACTGATTGAAAATAAGAGTCCAGGATATATTTATCATTAATTTAATTGAGGAAACAATTAACTCATGGGACTACCAAAGGATTAATATTTTTAAATTGATTTGTTAATAATGTAAAGTTTTTAAACATGGCATGATTAGTATTAATGATATGCAATCCTCATTTAATATATTACAGATATGGATGTGGCTGCTGGATCCTCAAGCCAGGGCTTGTCACAGTATGGTATGTCTCTTTTTTAATTGACATTTGTCTTAGAAACATGGACAGAACATTACATACTAAATCCACATTGTTCAATATTTATATGTAATGTCCCTTTAATAGATGGAAATTTAAATAATTCTTCGGATATACTTAAATAACATATTAGATTTGAATTGCATGCTCAATACCATTCATTACATCAACATATGGAGTAGAGAATTCATTAACAACAACATTGTCGAATCAATTTAATTTTAGATTAAAGGGATACTGAGCTACAATTATTAATGTTGTCATTCAGATACAGTATGCAATATTAATAAACATAAAAATATAATACTATCATCATATGTGACATATTCTATTGCTAAATGTATTTTAAAATCAAGAATGTACGTTTATCTGCATCTCAATTTTGGTTGACCAACCTGGGTTTTTATTGATGATTGGTGGATACCTTCAACAAACAATATTTATTGAATTCAATATTGCTTATCTGCCTTTAAGATTAAAATTTAGCAACATTCTAATTATAATAGGAGTCAATGTTAAATCATTTTGAACCGTTTGAACATAGAAATCACTGATTTAAATTAATCATGTCAGTGTCCCTTTAAGACAAAATAGATTCATTCATCTTTACATTCTTTGGATTAAACAATATTGATATATAATTCACATATTCACTGTTGGAGTTACTTTATAGATATCTGCATACTCTAACAGCACCATGATTACATATTTGTAATAATCAATTTTGTTTTGTATTGTGATAAATATGTGTGGTGTCCTAAACAAGATTACTGTACATTGCACAAATGGCTCGATGTGACACATGTGTTTGTTTAGATTTGTCAACAGATGCTCTTCAAAATGTGGTTTGTGTGTATTCTTTTAACCTCTTAAGGACATATGACGGAATTATTCCGTCATAAAACAATTGAGCAAACTGAAAGCTGTGTCCTTAAAGGGTTAAGAACATTGATCAATGGGTATATTTAGATATGCAATAGCATCGTATGAGATGATTTTGATGTCTAATATAGTCTGACATTAAACATATGTTCAATACAGAATTTTTAACAGAATCCCCTTGATTCAATCAAGCATTTTCTGGTGTAATGACTGCTCTATTCTTCACATTTTCAAGTTGATTAATGGTACAATTCGAGACAGATGTGATTTAGTGATATCCCAAATGTGTTTCATAATATATATCTATATCATTCATAGAGAGAGTTGGTGTGGTGAGCCCACAGGAATCCAGCAGTGACATAGAGCCGCCTTTGCGGTCTCCTGGTAAGTCCATTGACTCATTTATATGTAATTGAAGGTGTATTGGTAATCAATATTATGAGCATGATTCTGATGAAGCATAACATTTGAAACAAACATATCATTTTCTCTTCTGATTATATATTAATTTTCTTTTAATATTGAACGATTAATAATTTAAACTTTATTAGTCTACACATTTGTTATTCAGAAGATGTATAACATATGTTTGTTTCCATGTTCTTTTTTGACAACAGTCATCAAGTGATACACACATGAGAAATCTTAAATGTTCTATGTACTATGCTTTTATGATTTTTACATTAATCCAAACAATACATCGAAAATATGAATCATTGAGAATAACAAATCTAATGTAATTTGTATGCTCCATCAAAATGATGTAAATCATAACTTTGGGTGTGTATATCTTTAATGCAACATTGATGTGTGTCTTTGAACAACAGTAACACATGTTATAATATCTGTTGTTAACGTGTACACATGTTATGTTTTACAGAGATTGATTTAACATATGTGACGGAGGAGGAAGAGGCTGCCTTGGAGTCTAATGGTATGTGAAATATATCTATCATGTTTCCAACATGTTTGTTTATTTGAAATAATTTAATTGAAGACATTCAAAGTCTACAGCTTTTGCACTTTAAAAAGGAATATTATTTTTCTGTTCAAATACACTACTGCCCCCTTTCTATATCAGGCAGCATGAAAAATTTTGAATCGAAAATATTTTAAATTCATGACATCATTATGTCACATGCATATTCCAGGCCAAAACACAATAATAATGTTATAATTGTACAGACAGTCATTGATATTCATCTGAGTGCCTATATACATACCATATCCTCATTTCAGAATTGTTTACAAATTCAAACACACTTCGAAGTATATTGAAAACATAATCAATTTGAAATGCGTTGATTTGATGTCAGGATGTATGAGATGTTAATATATTTTTTTTAAATTTTCAGATGGATCCACCACTTCTGGTCATCTGGTTTCCACCCCTGCCCAGTCCCCTGCACAGTCACAGACCCCTCCCCATGCACAGACCCCTGCACAGACCCAGACCCCTGCCCATGACCAGACTCCTGCCCATGACCAGACTCCTGCCCATGCCCAGACCCCTGCCGGCCCTTCCCATTTCTCATTTCCTGTCCCTCCCAAAAAACACCCCTACACCCCCCTTCGCCGCTCTCCCCGTATTATGGCCCGTACAGCTGCCCAGACCCAAACTCCCCACTCCCCAGCTGTACGGCCTACCCTGGAGCGGCAGCTCACCCCTCCCCAAGCCAATACCATCCCTCCCCAAGCCACTCCCATCCCTCCCCAAGCCAATCCCATCCCTCCCCCCTGTCTCAACCTTCATTGTCCTGGGTGTCGGATTGTCCTTCCCAGGCACAGCTGTAAGTATCATTCAAAATACACGTTATAAGATACTTAAAGGTACAGTGAAGTTAAATATTTTCAATTGTGATTCCAATCCAGCATGCAATGTTAATCAAATTTATAATTTACTACTCTTATGAATTATTCTTCATTCTCTTGATATCTTTATTGAAACAAAGAAATGCCTATAATTATTTTAAACAATAAAAAAATCTGGCCATCATTTCTTTATTGTTGGATGAATGTATCCATCAACCAGCAGGGACAAACAAAGTTGATAAACAAATATTGGCTTCCCTAAAAAGCAACATTCTTGCATTCTAAATCTAGCTATAGAATTCAAACATTTAATGAATATGTGTAAGTTTTAAAGATTTGTAATGTCATGCTCTATCTGAATCAGTCCATTAAATATTTAGGTTGTGTCCCTTTAATTGGATATCACTACATATACCAATCACCACTACTTGGATCCAACAATTAATGTACAAATGTCTAACCCAGTCTAACCCAGTGGGAATGTAATTTCTTCAGGTTGCTATGTTTACACAGCTTGTCCTCAATGCCAAAATGTTTAAGGATAGGTGTGCCTACCACAGTATAATTGAAATATTTAAATTGCTAATGTAAGTACAATGTAAATCCTTTAACAAGATTTGATACACTCAAGCTGTATAAGTGGATCATCTAAAACCAATTAAAGGGGACAACATGTTTGAGTAAAATGTCCCTTTAATGATTTCTGTCTGTCTGAATAACCTAATTCATGTGTAAAGAATAAATGTAAACTAATTGATGTAAAGAATTATTTGTCTTTATGATGACAATGTATGTTGTAAAATTTTTTCGTCTGTTGTGTAATTATCCTTAATATTTAATGTATTCTTTATTTTAGGCTGTGACTCAGCATGGCTCATGCTAGAAGGTATAGCAAGAGTAGAGCAGGCCGTGTTGAGGAACGCAGCTGTCCTGAGAGGGATGAACGACACCATACAGGCCCAGCTCCGGGTTCAGGACTTGACTCTGCGTGCAATTATGAGATTAAGTTCAAGGCCTGAATCTGGAGCTGGACATGCACAGGACGATGAAGAGGATGACCAGTAAGTGGAGGATCTGGAGATGCTCCATGGTGGCAGATAAGAATCCTCCGTCCACATGTTGATTTTGTTGTTTTATTGTTGCCATTTGGCCTTTTTAAAAGTTTATTGTTGTGCCTGTTGCACTCTTTTACCTTGTCATATGTCTCCAATGGGGCTATGCTGGCCCTTGGCAACTCTCTTCATGGACTGTGATGCACTGTGTTACCTTGTCATATGTCTCCAATGGGGCTATGCTGGCCCTTGGCAACTCTCTTCATGGACTGTGATGCACTGTGTTACCTTGTCACATGTCTCCAATGGGGCTATGCTGGCCCTTGGCAACTCTCTTCATGGACTGTGATGCACTGTGTTACCTTGTCACATGTCTCCAATGGGGCTATGCTGGCCCTTGGCAACTCTCTTCATGGACTGTGATGCACTGTGTTACCTTGTCATATGTCTCCAATGGGGCTATGCTGGCCCTTGGCAACTCTCTTCATGGACTGTGATGCACTGTGTTACCTTGTCATATGTCTCCAATGGGGCTATGCTGGCCCTTGGCAACTCTCTTCATGGACTGTGATGCACTGTGTTACCTTGTCATATGTCTCCAATGGGGCTATGCTGGCCCTTGGCAACTCTCTTCATGGACTGTGATGCACTGTGTTACCTTGTCATATGTCTCCAATGGGGCTATGCTGGCCCTTGGCAACTCTCTTCATGGACTGTGATGCACTGTGTTACCTTGTCATATGTCTCCAATGGGGCTATGCTGGCCCTTGGCAACTCTCTTCATGGACTGTGATGCACTGTGTTACCTTGTCATATGTCTCCAATGGGGCTATGCTGGCCCTTGGCAACTCTCTTCATGGACTGTGATGCACTGTGTTACCTTGTCATATGTCTCCAATGGGGCTATGCTGGCCCTTGGCAACTCTCTTCATGGACTGTGATGCACTGTGTTACCTTGTCATATGGCTCATATATTCCTTATTTTTACAAGATTATTTATAAACGTTGTGTATGTTTTCTTACATACTAATAAAAGACATTTTATTGCACGAATCTTTGTCCTGATTCTTCATGTTATTTTATTAAAGCTCTAGTTTATGTTGTTGATCCTAAAAGGGACCTACCAAAAATATTTTTAATAATAAAATCATATATGTAAGACAATTGTAAATGACTTTAAGATTAACATCTCCAATGTAATCTTATTATTTGTCTTTATATATTTTTCTCTTAGCTTTATCATTGCATGATTATGATTAGCATAGTAATTGTTTTATATATAGATTGTTATTTGTGTATATATGTATATTTCAATGTTCAGATCCATGTGTGTATTTAGAAACTCTGCATGAATTGATGCACCTTTACCAAATGATCTGAGTATTGATACAATGATATAATCCCTGTAAAGTGTTCATTTTATTGAAATAGTATTGTCTATGTGTATGCTCTTTTTAAAAACAAAATCATGTCCCTTTAAGTGATGGTGAGCACAATTGTTAATGAATGTATTTCCATTTCTAAAGCGTTTTTGTCCTTTTTACATGAACAAGGACATATAATCTTATTAATAAACAATCTTATTGTAATGTTGACAGCACATGTATTTCATTTTCAATTCTATATTATTGTAAAAGTGCAACCAAATAAATCTCTGTGTGTAATGCAAATAATTTAGATGATGAATATTTGTTAACAAATATGTTAACAAAATACTTCTCCTCCCATATATGGTTATAGGTAGGCTGACAATAATTAAACTTGAATAAATTACACGTTTAATCAATCCATGTATAACTATTGTTATTCCACAACAATCCAAACATATCTTAAAACATCAATGGCATATGTATTTCTCATGTGTATCTTTTAAATGTTAAAGATATACACCATAGCTATAGTTCAAGGGACAGTCAAGTCCGAAAAGATGATTCATGATTTGGTGACATTCCTAGATAGCAATCTAGACACATACTAGTTCCTAAAATATAAATACGTTTCTTAGTGATATGCCAAGATGTCACTGAGTCCTTGTATTGGCTGCGGTTTTTCAGCGATGTCGGATGCGCCATGTTGCTTAAGACGTCACCTGCCAGGCTGTCCAATGATTCCTTGTATTGACTGACGTTCTTACGTGATCAAGAATGTGCCTTTTATTGGATTGCGTTTTGACGCGATCAAGGATGCGCCTTTTTTTTGGGGCGTTCTTACGTGATCAATAATGTGCCTTTCATTGGATGGCGTTCTTACGTGATCAAGGAAGCGCCATGTTAAGACGTCACATGCAAAGGTAAAAAAACATCT